>NC_134474.1:73392470-73692470 GCF_964194025.1 Convolutriloba macropyga | reverse complement strand
TGAAGTTTATTCGGTTTTCTTGATTTTTTCAAATTTGGTTTTTAACTTTCCAAAATCAAGAATTAGTTTTTTGCTATAGTGTTCCTTACATTGTGTACCTTTTCCTAACATTCTAATTTGTATCATTCTAGCTTTGTCCTGGAATATACAATTACATTTGTTATTTTTTGTGTTGACTTTTTTGTTACATTGATTGTTAAAAAATTTGAATGACTTTAACTTTATCTTAGATTTGGTTTGCAATTGATTTCATTCAACATAAGGCAGTACTGAGAGTTTGCTAAAAAGCCTTAACCATAATTTACACTTAATACTATTTATTGCCATTTTTCCGGCCTTGGTATTAACATGGAAGAAGTATGTGTTGTCTTCAGTCTTAATTGCAGTGATTCAAAATCCAATTGTAGTGGTTTTCTGATTCATAATTACGAGCTTTTTTAATTTTTCAACTAAGTAGTTTCTAAGATTATTATATGCCGTTCGCTTTTGTGATCACTTGGGGAATAGAATCCTGGTTTCTCGTAAAAACAGTTGTAGTCAGCGTTGATGAAAGAGAAAGTGCTAAGCAATCATCTTGAGGTTAGTACAGCATAAACAGTTTGTTCAAGTTATGAAATCTCTCAGCTCTGAAAAGAAAATTCGAAAAAGCAGCAAAATCCTACGTTTCTCACGCTTTCTGGATGAAGAATGGTCGATACGTTCAAGAAGTGGAATAGGCAAAAAGAAGAGTTGGATTTCAAAGAAAAACATCCAATACTGCTAAGTTGGAAAGATCATGCGATTGAGGTGTTCTTGCAAAACGATCACAAAAATAATCAACACAAAAATGCAGAACATTAAATAAACATTGTTTATCAAAAGATGTGGATCCAAGGATCTATTGCACGAAGGGGCAAACCGAGTACAATCATCAGAGACAATCGGATAGACGTTGCTGGATCTGCAGGAGAATTTGCAGAGTACGCTGTGGCACGGAATAAAGAAGGGATCGAAATTATCTAATTCAACGAGGAATCAGATGGAAATCCAACACAACCAAAGCACTTCTGTTTAGAGGAAAAAGGGAACCGTTTGTCACAAAGTGCGAGATAGCAATGCAAGATCGTTGTCTCCAGTCTGTTCAAACGTCATTGACTTAGAAGCATTGACTCCCAATGACTTCTTACTTGGCAATATGATCGTTTGCTTGCCCTATCTTCCATGCAAAGAGTAGTTCTCTGGTCATCAAAAGCTATTTAGACAATATCTAATTTTCGACAAACCTAAGATTATTCAAATCTTGGTTTGGTCACATTTCGTAATGAGTAATTGACAATTTTATATATCCTGCAGAAATGGCAATCTGCAGCAAACTAAGCCCATAGAGAAGGTGATGCCGTTTGGTTGATAGCAGACAGCGAAAAACAAAATTATTATAATCTGATTTGCGTGACGGAGACCAACCACTACATTCTAATGAAGCCATTTTCGTTTGTTTACTTTATTCAACATTTTTTGTCACTTTTATTTCAACGAGAATATCATACATGAAGTGAACCTCAGACGCCCCATCCACTATTGAAGTCATCATAGCCACGTATTGTTAATTACGAAATCGACTCTGTTGTTACAATAAAATGAGCTCAACTGGAGTACGACATACAAAATTTGGTATGCCGGTTACAGTGAACTTTGCGGTATTCATAACAATTCAGAGAGTGCACGGACAAGTATAAGATATATTGAACATTGAACGCAGTGTATTTAGAGAATATCATTAAAGAGTTATCCCTGTCCTAACACCTGTTCAGAAATGATAATTGTAGAAGTACAAATAGAGCTTGAAAAACTACCAAAAATAAGTTGCAACTCGTTAATTTTGTCATATAAAGCTAACATACTGTGCGTAATGAAACAAAATGCCATGAGCGTTAAATTTTTTTCATCCTGACCTGTTTCTGTGGATCACAATAGAGAATATTGTGTTTACTAACTTCGACTTCCTAAAGAAAAAAAACATTTCGATGTTTTCTATCGTTTCTTCAGAGAAACAAAATTCCTATGCAAGAGAAACTTTGTGCAAAGCTTGTGCAAAGCTTGAAGCTTGTTAATTTATTTTTATCCTGACTTGTTTCTGTGGATCACAATAATGAATATTGTGTTTAATAACCTTGACTTTTTAAAGAAAAAAGAAAACATTTTGATGTTTTCTATCGTTTCTCCAGAGAAACAAAATTCATAAGCAAGAGAAAATTTGTGCAGAGCTTGAAGTCAGTTGCTTTTGCTGGTTTTATTGAAGGCTAGCATAGTTTCAATTTGGTGTTTTTGAAATTGAATAGGAAACAAATTTTTTTATGGAATTAAATTTCAGTAATCAAAATGGAGTCTTACTCTGCTCTTTTTTATAAAGGAGACTTGCTAGGAGATTAAATTGTTGCACAACCACAGCCAAAATCATAGGTCCACAAATTGTTGGTATTAGAATTTCTAAGTTCAGCATTTAACTTGTGTTATTAACAAAAACAAAAGATTTGATTGGAATCAGGTTTGTCAAACAGCAAAGCTTATCGATTAGTTATTGGGATTGATTGAGTATCAACTGACAAAAAGTAAATCTACAGTATAGAGGATAGTACATTCCACAAAATTTAACTGCAAAAAGGTAATATTATGACAGATTTGAAACCGCGCAAACGAAGTGGTAGGTGTAAAGTTTCCCTTGCCTTTGATAGGAGAGCAGCCGTTACATGTAGAGTGAACTTTAGTCACGAAACTAAGGAATTGAAAATTTAAGACGAGACAAGAATGAATAAAAGTGATATCAGTAGAATTCATATTGCGGAATGTGGAAACATGTTGAATGATAATGCGCCATTCAAGGCATACAGTGAGCAAAATAGTAGTATTTGTGATAGGGAAGTGTTACATAACAAAATAAATTGATTACTGCAATGTATCAAAAGAACAAAAGTATTTTAGTTACCTTCTCAAAGTTTTGTTTTGGTTAATTTTTAGCCATTTCTTTTATTTTATAAGCCCAATACTGAGTTCAATTTTACAAATAAGTTTTTTGTTTGGAACATCAGGCGCTTATTCGTTTTTTTAAAATATTACTTCTTATAAAGAAATCAAACATTGCCGAGAAAAACTTTATTTCTCTTGATCGTATGTGTTTTATTTATAAAGTGACTTTTTCGTGTTTTTTTGTTTGTGTTTTCGTTTTTCTGTTTGTTTGTTCATTGATGTGTTCTATTGCTTTGCTTAAGGTTTTGTTTTTTAGAAAAATTGCTGTATTCAGAACAGTAAAAATAAAAAAAGCTTTTGTTCTGAATCAGCGGATGAACTATAAGTACGACAGTTTTTTTAAAAACTTTTTTTTTCGCGTCAGTTGAATTTTCATAGAACGATTTGAAAGGCAATTAATTGCTAAGTCTCCAATTTTTTTAAAAACTAATGTTGAAGCAATTACCATTCCAATAATATCCTCACAATTTTAATGATTTGGCGAATTTCCTCAATAAATGGAAAATATAAACAGTGTGATAATTTTCTTGCCAGTTAGTGGTAGAAATTTACCAGTCGGTACCTGCAAGCCCAGGAAAATTAAGTTTTGAAATGGAAAATGAAAAACCGGAAATGTGAAAATCGTGGCACTTTATAAAATTTTTCGAAATTCGAAATGTTCCCATGAATTTTTTTGAAAAATTAATTTACACTTGGGAATCCCTTGCCAAGTGTTATTCAAGTCTGATATGACTAATACACCTGATATTGTTTTGAATCAGTACTGATTTTTGAAGAAAGACTTGAATTTATACTGGTTCAGTACTGAAACACACTTGGAGCTCGGTACGGATTGTTATTGTTATCTCTTCTTTTTGTCTCCTTTTCACACATCTACTTATGAAGCGTTCATACCAAGAAATAATTTTCGACCAAAAGTGGAATAAGTTTAAAACAAAAATGAAAGCGTATGAAACAAAATAAACATATTTTGAAACTATAGAGCTATCAGAACACTTTTGTTTCTAAATTTCCGCTAGCTCTTCTCAGCTGAAGATATTTTATCTTTCCTTGCAAAAAATGAATAAAAAATTTGAATAAAAGAGTTGAGATTCACTGCAAAATAGATTCTTTAAACAATTCAACTTTTTTCAGACTCTCATTTTATTACTTAGTGTCATAACGATTGATAATAGATTTAATTCGTAAGCTCCCAAGTTTGAACAAGCAATTGCTTCTCTTAGCTGAAGTAAGTTTTGATTACTCTCTCACATTTAATTCTTCTTTTGATGATGTCTTCTTCATTTTTAAAAAGTTTTAAATTACTTTTGTTCTAATTTTGGCCAGATTACAGCAAAAAATTACCTTTGTATGTCTTGCTCAAGCTTTTCAACAACATTGTTAGTCTTTTAGGGTTAAGAATTCTCTCAATTAATTATCGTAGAAGCATTTTTCTACAAAGTTTTTACCCCAAATGGGAAATAGTTTCTGATAAGACTAAGTTTTGGCGATACGGGAATTAAAGAAAAAGTTTCTTTATATATTGTAAGAAGTTTTTCTTTCTGAACGCTGAAACAATTTCACAAATTGCTAAGCATTTCTTAGATGAAAGTGTTATAGCTCCCATTCTACGCTGAAGATATAAATCCGGTCAATTAAGCCTGAGTTAATTGAGTTTGAAGTTGCAGAAAGGGAACAGAAAAGTAGCGATGACTCAACATAACAACAGACAATTGAGAAAATTCTATGTTCATTTTCATAGGTGATCACAAAGACATTAGGTAGATGTATTTGCGGTTTATGCCAAATTATCAATAACTTAAGCATCAAAATTGAGATTTTCGTTTCCGGAAATTATTTTTGGCTATTTTGTTCTCTTTTCTTTTTCTAGTTCTACAATTTTCATTTCTTTATTTTGGTGCTGTTGTTTTGTTGTAGAACAGTGTAAATTGTGCCTTTGAAATCCCGGAACTTAACTCCATTAGCATATTAGTACTGAAATCTTGTATTCCAGACGTGTATTTTGTCGTCCCAGTACTGTATCAGTGTATCCTAAGAGTATTTTGCTACCTCATTATGAGCAGCTATTCGCACTGATACTTTTCTTCTGAAAATAGACAGAGCATTCCTGGTTTTGATTTCCATGGTGATGGTGGGAACAGCATGAAAAACTGTCAGAAATTCAAAGGGAAAAATGAACATTTGACGATGAACTTTTTGAGCATGACGATGACTTATAGCTATCTTAAACATTGCAGGAAACGTTTTAAGATTGGCAAAAAAAACCCGCATAAAACAGTCAATACACGTTTTTGAGAAGTATTACTTGTTTGGTTAGAGCTGGTTTGGCTGATGCACCTCTGCCGAGTTGACCAAAGTTAGGGGTCATTTCTTTTAAAACGACGCTCTGGCTCCCTTATTTTTTCAGTGAAATGATATCAGACTGCCAGATTTGCTATCAGAGTTAGTCCTGAAGTAGTGAACTTCTCGCTCAAAAAGTATGGTGACTTTCCTTGATAATTAATTTCTCACTCAGTTATTCAAATAATTTTCGTTTTCATTGAAACAACAACTCCAACTGAAAATGCAAACAAGTTAAAGGCATAGGGCCCTCCATACCAAAAAAATGTTATATTGATGTTATGATTTATTGGTATAATTAACTGTTTTCAGAGAGCCTTTTTAATGTGATTTTTTGTCTGATCAGCGTAAAAAGTGAAATGATCATATTCTGTTCATATTAAAAACACAGATTGAGAATACTCTGATTTAGCGCTGATTTACAGTGTTACTATGATCCGCGATATTGATCAATAGTTGGTTTCCTTTTAAGTGTAGTCAAAACTTTTCAGCATTAGGGGGAAAGAGTTCTGTTATCTTTTTCTTCATCGCTTATTGTCAGCTTTATGTCAAAAAAACTTGATAATGCGCAGCTGAGATATTTGTAAAGACAAGATTATGTTGGTATGCATTCAGTTTATTATGAGATTTTCAGGAGATGTTAAGAGAGCAAATGCGTTTAAAGAGGACAACAATTAATAACTGCTATATATATATATATATATATATATATATATATATATATATATGTATGTATGTATGTATGTATGTATGTATATATATATATAAATATATATATATATATATATATATAGATATATATATAGATAGATAGATAGATAGATAGATACAATATATAATTACATATATATATATATCTATATATATATATATATATATATATATGTATGTATGTATGTATGTATATATATATATATATATATAAATATATATATATATATATATATATATATATATATATAGATAGATAGATAGATAGATACAATATATAATTACATATATATATATATATATATATATATATATGTATGTATGTATGTATGTATATATATATATATAAATATATATATATATATATATATATATATATATATATATATAGATAGATAGATAGATAGATAGATACAATATATAATTACATATATATATATATATATATATATATATATATATATATATATATATATATATGTGGGTAAATGATTAAAGGAATTCAGGAACACAAAAATTGTTGAAAATGAAATTACTCTAAACTGCTGTAAATTTTTATAAACTGTTGGCTTCTATAAGTTCCTACACCTCAGTTTAGACTACTAATTAGTAAAACTCCTGTGTCTGTTCATCACGTGATGGAAGCCTAATTTATTCCGGTAAAATAACTCCCACTTATTGGTTAAAATCGGGGCTAAAAGAATTTAATCTTTTTGACTATTTGCCTGAACAGCGATAAGTAATTGAGTTCCAATGGCGTTTTGCTGGTAATAATTGCTTCATAAGCGTCAGAAGCAACTTTGCAGTATTGTGCCGCTATAGGTTACGTGTATTATACGAATCAAAATGCGGGCGTTTGAACGGGCCTCGGGTTTTCTAAGATTTACCCCATATTTTGATGAATTAATCAAAAAAAAATCACAAAATTGGCTTTATCAGGCATAACATTTGCATTATTAATTATTGCCAGCTATATGCTTGAAATTTATCCAAATTTTGTTAAATATAACAATGAGCATTTAATTTTTTATCACGTATTTTCTTCAATTTTTGCGTGAATTAAACATGAACATCCTTCAATTTCCGTATAAATTGCTCCAAAATTACATAATGGTTTCCTGGAGTGTGAAAAATTAACATGTATTTTTCATTTACAGCCAGAAGCTCAGTGAAATAAAAAAAGGGATATTGCTGTGTTGTAAAGAGTGCTACTTTTTCATAATAAGGCGGCAACGCAAAATCCCCTTTTCCTTCACGCCGCAGAGATGAAAGGACGGGGGAAAAGAGCGCGGAAATTAATCCCAGTTTTGTGAGCAAACATTTATTCACAGTTGTGCTCAAAGCTAGTGGGTGTTTAAGAGAAAAGATTGTCAAATATCTCAATAGCGTTAAAAAGATCAAACAACGTTTTTATTTTTTGGCTTAATTAAAGAAATAACAAAAAGAGAACGCACATGCACTTGTATTGGAGATAGGAATATTGGCCGCCAGGGGGTTTTAGCCGACAATAAAAAAATGAGAAATTTAACCTACAGCTTTATTCTGATTGGTGGACAAATCTGATTGGTCAAAATATTTCTGACCCAGTCAAACTCCAACGGTTATATCTTGTAAGACTCTGGTATGGTTATGTATAATATTGCAAGAGTCTTGCAAGAATCTTGCAATTAAGATCTTGCTAGAAATCCGTCATTTTTGAACTAGAATAGTTCGTCCAAGCATTTGCAAGCGGTAAGCGGTTGAGTTGTCGGCTTGTTCTCATTTTTTCGGTTCTCGGAGTAAAACTCCTTTCGGCCAATTGGGAGATCGCAACTTGTATTTTGTCTTGAACGTGTAAAAGGCTCTTTTCTCTGTTTTTTGTTCGCTTAATCCTAATATATTTAAGTTCCCTTTAGGTATGTATTGAGGTCTAACTAATCCCGTGTGGAATAAAGCATAAGTACAGTTTTTACAATTCTTTTAAGGTCAAAAAACTGCCTTAAAGGTGAGATGAATGCAGCTATTGATAAAGGAATTATCCCTAATAGTCTTGCTGCATTTTCCCCTCCAGCCGAATTTGTCATAGGTGCGAAGAAGATTAAATGGTGAGTTGCAAAATCAAAGAAAATCTCTTCGCCGATCGATAGCTATTTAGTTAGTCACTGTTACCTCATCAAAATGGAGAACTGGTCTTCTCGCTTGTTTGCAGAAAACAAAGAGACTTACAAATTCCCAACATACGCATTTAAACATATAGATACGCACGCAGGAACGCACACACCACACACATATTTAAACACATACACACACAGACACAGACACACACACATACACGGACACACACACAGACACACACACACAAACACACAAACATATACACACACGCACATACATGCACAGACATACAAACACAAACACACACACACACACACACAAACACATACGCAAGCACACATACACAATCACACACGCAAGCACATACACACACACGCAAACACACACGTACGCACACACAAACACACACTCACATGCACTCACACACAAACACAAAGTACATGCACACACACACACACACACACACACACACACACACACACAAATACACATACAGAAACACACAGAGACACGCCGCACGTACACACAGACACGCCGCAAATATGCAATGACATACACATAAGAATACACACAAACATAACACGCACCCACGCACACACACAGACACACACAGGCACACAATTTGCACACACACACAGATTAACATAAATATGTAGGATTGACAAATAGACGCAGTTGCAGAGAATATAAACGCAGCAGGGTGGAAAAATAGGCCCAATTTATTTGTTGCATAGCTTCAAATGCTGATAGCAAAAGAATCTAACATAAGTCCAATTCACCAACCTATATGAACAAAGTATATTTCTGTGCGATTTGAAATTGTCTTTTACTTCTAATTTTTGCAAAGATCCAATGATAATGCTGAGTTCTTGCGACGTCCATTGTCTCCCGTAGTAGTTGAACGAATACCAACCAAATCGTCAAAGTTGATAAACAAAACAAAATATATTAATAAATTTTGTATCAGAAACGTATTAGGCTGAATTTAGTAACGAAAAATCGGCAGCGAAGCGCGACTCAGGTGGTTAATGACAGCATGAACCAAATTCGTTTAAATCTCTTTTAGCGAAGTAACTGTTCCATATCCTCATTAAGTGGAGACACAAACGTGAAACTAAATTAAAAAATTACTTGTAATATGGTTTTGTTTTTTTAAGATTTGTCTGCCGGAACAAAATAGGAAAGTATGCTGAGGAGAGGCCTATTATTTCCAGGTTCATGCTTCATGCGATAACTATTTCGTACAGAAAAGTAGCAAGATTATGACGTCAGTACTTTTCATTTTCTGAACTTAAAGCAAATAGGAGAGAAGAATAAAAGGAGGACACTGAAAAATTCGAGATCAATTTTCACGAACTACGGATTGGACTCTCACCCTTCTCCAACTACCCTCTCCAGACGAATAAGGAAGAAAAGTACCCAATATAATTTTCTGGCGGCATCTCTCCCTTCTCTATGAGTCATTAGCAAAAACAGTATTCATGTTGCCCCTTGCAGAATAGAAGCGCAGCAACCTGAGAGAAACCAAGAAGAGTGTTAGACTTAGCTGAGAAATCTTACAGTGTTCATCCCATCGTCCCATCGAGGCTACTGTGAGGAAGAAGAAAACAATTAGGAGCTTCATATAGCACAGCCAGGAGCAGGAGTTGGAATAAAGGAAGGCTCTTCAGTTGCTCCGGCGTCAGGCCCACGACCACAAGTCTCCAGCAAATTCTACTAGACGTTAATCATTCCGTTCAACAGATTGGCAAAGGATTTTCAGGCATTGTTCCCAGCTAACGAATGGAATGACGCGCGCAGTCAAATGGAACTTTCGAAAATTGCTTGACTGGATATGGCTATTGACAAGTATTACATTCTCCCGCCGCAATCTTTGGCAGCCAAGATTGCTGAATCTAATGCAAAGACGAATGCCAAGACAAAATTGGAGGCGAAGAGACACCGTTATCGTGGAATTGTTGAGCGAAAAAGTAGTGCTCTAGATGCGATTCAGCCATCGCTTGTGAAGTGCCTCAAGATTAAAACGAAGCAGGTCATGCAATAGGAAAAAATTGCGAGACGAAATTATGCAGGTGATGAAGAACGGTTTCCAAGCAATGAAACCCCAGCAAGTCGAATGAGTGAAAGGGCGTGGAAAGTTATTGGATTGCCATACATGCCATAAAAAATGCAGTTGTTCTCAATCAAACATGACCAATTAAACGAGGATCGGCAGGGGCTGAAAAAACAATACACCCAAGACTCTTCCAGCCTCAGTCCAGTAATCTGTCGCCCGTTTTTGTCCCGATATTGCTCGATTCCCCTAAAGTTGAAGAAATTGCACTCCATCGATATTAGTGAAAGCCAATATCAGTGAAGCTGAACGAAGAGCTGTTATGGACACCGGCAGGGGATTAAACCTCATGTCTAAGGAGATAACTTAACAGTACCCCAAGCAACTGCAGAAGTATGAAATGACAGTGTGCCGTGCAAAAGGAAAACAGCTTCGCCTTCTCTGTAAAAAAAACTTTATTAGTTCTCATGGGAGGCAAAATTTTGTGCACCATAGAATAACTGGTAGCCCCGATTTTATCAGTTGACATCATTCTTGGAACGGCTTTCTTTAAGCTCAATTACTGTAAATTCAATTTTAACAAGTTGGCAGCTATTAACTTGATAAACTGAATCGACTTCAGTTGCAATTGGTGGCGTTTTCAAGAACAAGGTAATAACCAACGTTGTTGATCACAGACCCAGTGAGATTAATGATTTTGAAGGACAGTTACTGGGATTCAGATGCTCTAACGCAGAAAAGTAGAGCCATACAACAGGCTATTGATCAAAATTGAGATCTCCGAAGACAAGTAAAGGCTCCACGTGGAACGTTTCTGATCATAGCAAAAGTATGCCCCGCAAGCCACTACTGGCAATTCCAGCAATATTATGCTGCGACGACAGGAGACTCGGTGAGATTTTTTTTGGAAACCACAGCGAAAGAGCAGTGAAGATTGAAGCAGGTGCAGTTGTTGCCAAAGTTAAGACGACTGCCAGAACGTACGGCTAAGGAAAGCTTGAAAATACGAAAAGACTCTTCGAACTTTTCTAGCCCTTTGGGAACCCCACCCTCACTCGAATTACTTCGAGAACTTAACCAACAACTAGGAACCAAGGCACAGAATACTGCTGTCCAATTTGGTGCTCAATTTGCATGAAAAGGAAAAGGCACTAGCAGAAACTGAAAACGCACGTGGACGCCGTTTCAAATTGATTGTGAAAATGAAACAGGAGCTGTCTTTCACTGGGACAAGAGAACCGATGCATGGTACTGAATAAATCCTTGGTTTCATTAAAGAGAGAAAAAACTGTGCATAATTTCTCAATAATTTTTCAAACCTTCGAACGCATGCTGAAAGATATTTTAATACGGAACTTAGAATTTGAGAGAAGGACTTAAAAATTCTTGGACTAACCTGAAGGTTCTTCTTGAATTCATTCTAAGATTTTTGGCGTTTCTTAGGTTAGATTTTGGGTCGTTGCTCAGCAAAGACTTGGTTGAGGACTTGATAAAAGGAGCCTGTAAAGGGCTCTTTACATCTAATGAAGACGCTAAGTGAAATTTTGACGTACACGACAAACAGTGTGTGACTCTTTGAGAACACCGACAGGGCAAATCACGAAAAAAAAAATAGTCGATCAAATTGCCCTAGAATTTTAAGCTAGTTCTGCAAAAGAAGACACTGAACAAAACCCACCTGTCTTGCAACCGGCTTTTAAATGGAAACAAGCTAGGCTTGCAGAGATAACGAAACAAGTGCAATAGATGAATAATTTTGTTTAGGGCTCTCTAGTACTTCTAGCTATAGGGAATATTGGCACTTCTTAATTCGGCGTATCTTTTTGCAAACCCATCGTTGTCGCCAAGGAGGACGCATTTTCTGTGCCATTTATAGATCAGATCTTAGGTTGGTTGCAGTGGCGCGCTTTTACAACTCCTTGGACTTAGTGGCATTCTTTGCCAAGTACCAATCAGTTGGAGTGCAAGACCAAAAACCGCATTCTTAATGTAGAAAGGGATCACTACCAGTTCAAAGGATACCACCTGTAATGTGCAAGGAACCAGCAACTTTTCAACGACCGATGAAATAATTCTTCAAAGAAAAACCATTTAAATTTGTAAACCCCTTTCTTAACGATGCTTGATCTTCAGAAAGAGCCTCGAACAGCATCTCCAACAACTCAAATTTATCATTGAGATGCTGGACTCAGTGGGATTAAAGTTAAATCCCTCAAAGCGCAAACAAATTCATACAGTGGTTTTGTATCTGATATACCACAATAAACTGGAGCAAATATGGCCAGATGAGTTGAAGTTTTACGCTGTATAGAAGTTGCCCAACCCAGCAACACAACAGACAAATGATCGTTTGTTGGCTTCTGTACTAACTATAGGCGCTTCGTCAAAGACTTTGCCACCATAGGCAAACACCTGCATCAGCTTATTGGGAAGTCTTAGCGACTTTAATGGAGTCAAACAGCGTTCATTTGAAAACAATAAAAATAAATCATAGCCATCACAATTAAATATTACTTTTTGTGTTATAAGCGGATGCTAAAACAACAGCATTTCTCATGTCCTCTGGAACCTGGACAACAATACATAGAATCCACTAGCTTTCTCTAGTTGTGTCTTCATGGAAGAGAAGTGGACATCAGTACAAGGAAGAGTGGGGAGGAGCTATTACAGACTGAGCAAGCGAGTTTTCAGTTTTCAGTTGCCATTTCGCAAAGACGCTGACAAAAGGACACAAAAAATAATCGAAGTGTTAAAGAAGTTTGGCTTTGAAATGTGTTTTTGGCCTGGTGAGAAACATGGCAGCACAGACCCTTTTTTTGTCAAGCAACAAAAGATCCCGATTGGTTAGCGGGCGAGGTGGAATAAGCAGCGGGAGTGTTGTAACGAGGAACAGGGCAAAAGGGCGAGGAGTGTTGCCCACGACCGACTATATTGGAAATGTTAGTAGGCAATTTGCGGGAACCGGATGTTAGTCTGTTGTCCGGGGAAACAGAAACTATAAGACATCATCCCAACCAAAATGTGGCCTCAGTGTAAATCAAAAATAACAGTGATGAAAGGAAGACTAAACAGAGAAAAGACCTGGCTATAGCAACCATTCTACGAAGAGATGCGGTACCAATGAACTGCAAACAATACAACTGTCGTTCTTTTGGGATTAACGCAATGACCAGGGATAAAGCGTCAAAACGGGTCTCAAAGTTCTTGGACTATGGATCAACTGATGATGATAGAGCGCTCATCCATTCAAAAGTAGTTAACTCTTGGCAAAGATGGCCGCCTGGAGCTCATCGTTGTACCACATGTTACGCAGCACAGCATAATCGGGCACTTGCACGTTTTGAAAGTAGCAGGAGGACACCTTGCACAACAGAAGCAAATGGAAAGAAACTGTCAACGCAATTTTTGGCCTATGATGAGAAAAGATATTGATCAATGAATCAAAATATGCAAACCTAATGTGACTGCTGATATCTTCCGAAAAGTAACGCGCAGTCGAGATAAGGGAAATAATTACATAATCTTGATAAATGATTATTTTGCAACGTTTGTAGACACGGTTAACCTCCCAGCAATAACAGCAGCAGATGTGATGCACATTGAAGTTGGGTTCTACGGTTTGGAACTCTTATTAGTTGCCTGGGGACCGAAGATCCAACTGCAGCAGTCAACAATTGACTGAAGAGTGTACTCTACTGAAAATAGAGAGGGAGAGCTGGATCTCCCGTACTAACACCAGAAAAATGGACAAGAGAGCACCACAATCGGGGTCTCGGAGATGTGGTAAGAAACTATGTCTCATAAAATGAAAGAAAAGGGTAGTCCCTTTGTCCAAACGTAGAGCTTGTGTACAACAGAACTATCCAAAAATCAACAGGAGAAACCGCTTCTCGCTGGTGTTCAGAGACGATGCAGTCTAACCAGTTGCTTAACAATAATCGAGACCCCCCGATTGAAAACCTGAAGTTCATTATTACACTCAATTGTTGCAAGATGAATTCGAGAGTCGAACTTCACTGCTCCTCAGACCCTAAGAGCAGCACCAAAAACACAAATGGACAAAATTTTTCAAAAACTTTTAGAAAATCATATCAGAAAGAAGAGGAGGTGCGGCTCTTCTCGTCTCAGTTGGCATCATTGAAGAAATTCGACATCTCATGGACTGGATTATAAGTTTCGTACAAAAAATCAAGGAATTACAAAAATGCTCCAAGTAGAACAAAAAGAAAAACCACATTGTCTACAATAACGGATTTAAACCGTAAAAGCACTTTTAGCAAAAGATGACCAGCCGATGAGTAGGTCAACACTTTTGCAGCATATTTTCGTGAAACCAACCAGTTACTGCACCAATACCAAAAATGAACAACAATAAAGATTAAATTGCTCACGATGTGGATTCAGAACAAGAATCAGTGATTGAAAAGAAATGAAAGCAACCATCAATTGTTGCAGACGGGCTGAAGGATATAGACGATGATCAGCAGCGTTGAGGTCTGTAAAAAACGCGACAATGTGTCAACAGAAAACTGCTCCACACTTTTATGAATTGCATGATAAAAAAGTTGCAACTTAAGTAATCATACAATGAACTAATCATACAATGCAATTTAATTAGTTTTTAGATACAATTTGAAGTCATGATTTAATATTATGCAATGATCCAGGTCCTAAAAACTAACCAATCACAACATTACCATCCTAATTGGCTTCATTTTATATTTAAAATAGTATAAATAAGGTTTGCTTCACTCTCGAATTCACTTTGTTGGGTTTTTGTCTTGGCGTTACCTCTTATCCTGAGTACTGAAATGCAGCGGAAACTTCTTTTATACTGGCTGATTACTTCACACCCGGTGATCTCTTTAAAAACTATTGTCTTGAAACAGAACTAGTCTTCATCCCGAACACGACGGTGTTTGGGGCTTTGTCTTTCAAGAAGAAGGAAGTGCTTCCAACTTTTCCAGAGCTGCCATGTTCTGACGTCACTCAACTGCAATTAGCAAAACAAAACATAGCGCAGGAGATGACACAACAATGGGACGGCAACCACAATGGACGCCTATGCTCTTCGACTGCTGTCACGGAGAGTTCCTGGAACCTAATTGCCAGCGCCGTGATTTAACTAGAAAACAATTATCACCAACGTCACCATGATTATCAACTATTCAAGAAACAAATATTATTGTTAAGCAATCTTTTGAATGTTGTTCTGGTGGATACAGGGCACAAGAGACAAATTATCGTCCTACTGGAGACTGGAGCCGCGCTCCTCCTGGGTCCCAAATTAAACGCCTTGAGACGAAAACTTTTCGCAATTTTTGGTTGACGGAAATTAAAGGAGGCAAGGAATAAAGAAAAAACAAAGAAAACAAGCGCAGCAAGTGGAATTGGGACCAGATAAATACTCAAACGGCAAGAGCAACCAAGAATTTCATTGTTGAGGACCTGGTTACGCAAATTTGGCTTGAGACTGTAAACAAAGCAGCGACAGAAACTTTGAAATCTTGATAAATGAGAAAGGCAAATCTCGAAAAAAGATAAACGTTATGGGGTGCTAGTTAAGAAAGCTTACGAAGATGGCCTAAAAATTATCTTGAAGATCAAAATTATACTAAAAATTTTATTCGAACTGCAAATGCAAGTTTTTTTGTGTGTGTGCTTTTTGACCTAGCGGAAATCTGATTTTAAAGCTCCCCCGGGTTCTATGAACTTTTTGCCGCTTCCACAAATTGTGGACATTTTGTCAAAATTGGAACCAACACAATGGTTCTCGGCAATCAGCAAGGATGAGATGTCAGCATATTGCGAAATCTAACTAGTGGAAAACCCCGAAGGAATATCTAAAGGGCTCCATGTTGAGTTCGAAATTCCAATTCATCACACTTGCGCGAAAAACCAAATGTATCGAACTAAGGAATTCCGGCAGCCTTTGAGCAACGGGATTACGGCACACATCCAAAAAAGTACACAAACTTGTTTAGTAACAAAAAGCCCATCAAAAACATAACTACCATAAAAGAAGCTTTTTGTAGTAATCAAAACTTTGAGAGCCACACAGATTTCAAGTGGAAGCTTTTTCAAAAAAACTATTGTGTTTTCTGGACTTGAAACAAAGTGTATTCACTAATCTGAAATGTTTTATTCCTTAGGAGGAGTAAGATACCACGAACGAGTAAAATCAAAAACTTACTGATTTATACAACTTGATACTGTTTTAAATAAACAAATATCTTTTTGAACAAAATCAGAAGTAATAGGATGTTTCCGATTTGGTTTTCTCTCCAGCTCTGTTATCGAACTGGAAAAGAGAAAGTCTTTAATTGATTAACTCGTGGAACCTTGTTTTATATCGAGTTTTTTTATATATATATATATATATATATATATATATATATATATAAAATATATAAATATATATATATATATATATATATATTATATATATATTATATATATATATATATATATATATATATATATGTATATATATATAAACTTCTTGTTTCTGCTGAGAAACGTCAATTTGAAACTGATAAATCCATGTTCTCTCTCTCTCTCTGTGTTCTATTGTCCCTGTTATGCTTCCGCCACTAGATATGTTTTCATTTGATATGTTATTTTTGCTCCTTCGGAGAAAATAAATAGGATATTTTAGCAGCAAAAACTCAAATTACACTATTATAAACTCAGCAATTACTTGCTTACCACTCGGAAAATTATTTGTCTTGAACTATTTTTTTTGTTTATTGATGCTTTATGGATATGTTGACTTTATTCCAAGCTTGGTTGCAATGCTGTTTTTAATCCGGATAAGCATAAAGAAGACGGTTAATATATGAAACTTCTCAAGACATGCATTTTTTGTTCTAGTTTCAAATTAAAGTGATAAAATTGAATTTAAACAAAAGTTTGGTCGTCATCAAAAAATTGTCAATGTCATGCAGTTTGACAATTGCTTCCACTTTAGAGAAAAATCCCGAACTGAAGTTCTGATCTTAGCTGACTTCTGAGCAGACAATTTCCAGAGGTTGCCCTCTGATGAGACAAAGACAATCATCGGGTTGGTCGTCTTGTTGTCAGAACAGATTGTTCCAGACGCAAGAGGCCTCTGCTTAAACATTTGCGCTATTCAATGAAAATGTGAGTTCCTTTCTCCCTTCCGTTTTGTTAAAATTCCGCAGGAAAATAATCGATTGGTCTGCAGTAAAATATATCAATGAAACAGCTGGCAGTTAGGAATTGTTTCTTCAACAAGCCTTTTTGTGTAAAAGTTGAGTAGAAAATGTTTATCAAAACAATTGCAACCCGAAACAAATTGGATATCGCCAAATTGATCATTTTCTTGGATCAATCTTGTGCCTCTGTTGCATGAACTGAGAAAAACTTTAAGATAACTAATTGTTTAATTCTTAACTGGAAGGCGTTTTGTTCAAATCCAGACAAGAAGTTAAAACCGGTCAATTAAGCTTATACAACTTGATACTGTTTTAAATAAACAAATATCTTTTTGAACAAAATCAGAAGTAACAGGATGTTTCCGATTTGGTTTTCTCTCCAGCTCTGTTATCGAACTCTGATACTTTCGAGACCAGGAAAAGTGAAAATTTTTAATTGATTAACTCGTGGAACCTTGCTTTATATCGGGTTATATATATATATATATATATATATAAACTTCTTGTTTCTGGTGAGAAACATCAATATGAAACTGATAAATCCATGTTCTCTCTCTCTCTCTCTCTCTCTCTCTCTCTCTCTCTCTCTGTTCTGTTCTCCCTGTTATGCTTCAGTCATTAGATATGTTTTCATTTGATATGTTAATTTTGCTCATTCGGAGAAACTTAATAGTAGGATTTGAGCAGCGAAAGCTCAAATTACACCGGTATAAACTTATCGATTACTTGCTTACCACTCGGAAAATTAATTGCTTTGAAATACTTATTTTTTTATTGACACTTTATTGATATGTTGACTTTTTTCAAGCTTGGTTGCAATGCTGATTTCAATCCGGGCAAGCATAAAGGAGACATTAATCATATGAAATTTCTCAAGACATGCATTTTTTTGTTCTAATTTCAAATTAAAGTAATAAAATCGAATTTAAACAAATGTTTGGTCGACATCAAAAAATTGTATATGTCAGGCAGTTTGACAACTGCTTCCACTTTAGAGAAAAATCCCGAACTGGATCTGATCTTAGGTGACTTCTGAGCAGACCGTTTCCAGAGGTTGCCCTCTGATGAGACAAAGACCATCATCGGGCTGGTCGTCTTCTTGTCAGACCAGATTGTTCAAGGCGCAAGAGGCCTCTGCTTTTTTCCGTTTGCGATTCAATGAAATTGTGAGATTAATTCTCGCTTCAGTTTTGTTAAATTCCGCTGGTTGGTCTGCTGTAAAATATTGCAATGAGAGAGCTGGTAGCTGGGATTTTTTTCTACAGGACTTTTTGTGTAAAAATTGAGTAGAAAATGTTTATCAAATCCAATGCAATCTGAAACAAATTGGATATCGCCAAATGAGTCATTTTCTTGGATCAATCTTGAGCCTTTGTTGCATGAACTGAGAAAAACTTTAAGATAAGTATTTGTTTTATTCTTAACTGGAAGATGTTTTAAAAATCCAAACAAGAAATTAAAACCGGTCATTTAAGCTCAACTATGCCTTAAACTATCACTTACAATAAAAAGTTTAAAAAAATGAAGGCAGCTTGCCTGATGACAAATGTAAGCACGTAAATTGAAAAATTTTATTACGAGAGAGCTAGTTATCTACACAATGAAGCATCAACTTTCTCAACTGAAACTATGTCTACGACATTTAGCGTTCTTATAAATGGAGAACAATATCGACATAAATATCCAGTTCTAAATCATGTCAGTCACGTTAATAGAAAAATAAATTAAGCTGCCAACGGAGCCATTAAGAGTTGATAGCTCATACGGCTGGTATAAACAAGACGAATGGCCTAAAAACACTAATATAATAGCAGGATGATCTGATCTCCTTTTTATCTATAACGTCTTCTCGTTTATTCAATTGGTCACACTCATTTTTTTTTGTTTTGCTGTAATCTTCTCAGTACAAATAAGCAAAATTTTTAATTTCAAATGTTGATTGAAAATTTGCAGTTTATAAAAAATGGGAATTTTTTGACGATCTTATTATTGGCGAAGATCTAACCACAGAGCAGTTTTTCCTTTAAAATTTAATCCAAAATAACCTCCTCAACTTTTGAAACAGACTGAAGAAGTTTGAGAAAAATCATTTATCAGTTTGCCAAGAAAACTCTACTTGTACATTGTAGTTTTGATCAGAGGCATAAAGCACCGAAGAGCAAAAAAAAGTTTAAAAAAGAACGTGGGGGAGAAGTTTAAAAAAAGAACGTTTAAAGAAAGAACTTAAAATCCAGTAGCGACCTGCTTTCTCAACCTATGAGACTGTATGCCACCCAAGAAACGCTTAAAAAGCTTAAGATGTATAAAGGGAAGCAATCAAAACCATCCCTTTATCATCACCCTTTATCATCACCCTATATCATCACCAAGAGAATCAAGATTTAAAAAAAGTTAATAAGATTTATGACAAAAACGTCAAGATAGGGTGAAACTTGCGAGACAAGATGTTTGCCTTTTTTTATAATAATAATAAATTGTTTTCAAGTAAGTTAGCATTGATGTACAAACTAGCATCAAAAGGTCCGATGGTCCTCGTCAAGTGATTCCAGTAGCAGTACTAAGAGACTTTAAAATACAGATTGTCAGATGCTTAAGATGCAAAGGATTTGAGATGATCAGCTCAATATATTAACGAAACTAGTTGTTGATTATTGCTTATGTAATTGTCTGTAAAACTATACTGATAACGTTTCAATTCTTTTTTATTCAAGTTTTGTACATCTGAAATGAAATTGGGGTTAAATTTTAATATAAAGTTCAACAGTTTTCTTATTCCTACTCCTAACCGTTTAGGGCTAAGTCCACTCACGGCGTTTGTACTTTTCAACTGACGGGATGATGTTCTTTTTAACTCAACTGACTCTATTTCTTTCTCTGTTATAAGGAATTTTAGACTATTTATTTCGCATTCCGATCTAAGTATCTCTGTTAATTTTTTAAAAAGTTCAAAAATGTGAAAATCTTTGATCGAATGCATTTTATACTTTTCTCGATTTTGCAGTGTTGATTCCGTTTTTCTTTTTTTAAACATGATTCTGGCAATTTGTTTTATTTTTTCTTCTAGAGGCTGAAGTGTTGTCTTGCTACTGGTTCCATAGACTAAAACACCATAATTTAGTATTGGTTATACGTAAACTTTATATGTTACAAGAAGCTGTGCAGTTGTCAAAATTGATCTCAACTTATAAAACAATCCAGAAAATTTGGACAGTTTTGCACATAATTCAAGGATATGCCTATTAAAATTAAGTTTTTCATCAATATGTACTCCTAAGTATTTTAAAGACGTTTTTTGACTGATCGCATCATTCTGCAAAATTATCTCTTGTTGAGAAGATTTTCTGATTGCGTTCAAATTCACAAGGTGCGTTTTTTCTAAATTGAGCGTCAGTCTGTTTCGCAAAAAATAGTCGGCGACAGATTCGATTGACTTCTCAAATTTTTCTGTACTTGAATACGCATTTTTTCTTTCTTTTTTTACTTTCTTTCCAAGATCTTATAAAGCTGCCTTGAATTATAAGGAGAGTAATTTAAGTCCTCATTAAATCACGGCATTCTTCGATAAGATCTTATTTAAATGGAGTTTAAATAGAGTTTTCGAAACGAGCAAAGATCTTGTTAATATTACTCAGTTTGTGTTTCAGACCAAGATCGTCTCTGATCAGACCACCCCGAAGAATGTGACCTCTGATCATACCAGCCCTGACTTAACTGACCTCTGATCAGACTATCATGCGCTCGTGATCATGCACTATCATGCACTCCTGATCAGGCCAATGCTCTAAGCAAACGAAGAGCCAAATTTAAGAGTACTGCTAATGAAAATAAAACCTAAAGTGTTATAAAAGTATTTCATTTAGCAAGCCATTGGTGCATATTTTTGACTCAATGGATGAACTTACCGAGTCTTTCCACATAAATCGTCTTGATCAAACATTAGTCAAAATTACTTCGCAAGGGGCTCTTTTTTCCTATCAACTGGACCCCTCAGTTCTAGTCAGCGCCGTCTAACTCTAGATTAGTCTCTGACCAGACGGCTGAGGTATTATTCCCTCTGGGCAGAGTCATCATCTCTCAGTATATAAAAACAGAAAAAAAATTGAAAGAAAAATATGAACTCGAAATAGTTTCTGATCAGAAACAACTGCGCTCAAAATCTTTTCTGAGTAGAATAGCGTGACCTCGAATATGCCTCTGATCAGACAAGTTCCAGACCTTTGTCCAGACTAAGTTGCGCTCCAAGGCTTCTCCAGACCATGTAATTCGAGCGCACCGTGCATGTGTGAGCTCGAAGATGGTCTGATCAGTGTTCTAGTTGGTTTAGACACCTCAACCTGGGAACTTTCTATAGTTTCTGCTTATCTTACATATCAAGATCATTTGAGTGGGCCATAGATTATTTGTCAACAAAAGCACCATTCTGAATGTCTTAGCAAAATAAATCAAGTTTTGTTTATCACTATAAGTAGATATATAAAGGAAATTTGGTTATATCTATATATGTTGAAACAAACAGCATGAAACTATAAACTGGTTTCAGTTCGGGTTCACTGCTATAAATGAACAATGAAGTTTTTGGGTCTTTATCTCTAACGGGCAGTCAGTCTAGTTGATGCCACGAGTGATGTCATTTAGCCGAAAAGTAATAAATGGTGAACTATAATTTGTTCACTGCAACTATAGTCTTCTGCACAAATTCCAAGCTACAATCTTAGTACCGCAAGAAGCGTTTGAATTCTTACAATTTAAAAAAAGTTTTGCTTCAATCTTGGAAGAAATCTACGCATAGACCCATAACGAGAATAATTGGATTCTAAATACGCGGGCGTGGGCTGCCGGGCCATGTAATGTCTAAAATTTAAAAATTCAAATACACCAAAGATAAGGGTACACCGAACTACTGATTTATTGACTAATTTGATTTTTGACCAATTATGATAGAACTGTCGACTAAAATTCTCGATTTTTCTATGTCGGCTAAACGCCCTGTCGGCCAATTTTCCTAGCACGAATATCAGTAACCTTATCCATGACTTTGGGGTCTTAAACTTGTTATAAAGAGTAGATAGGTAATAGTGGTAAGGATAGTTAAGGTATCTTGATATGGGGTAGTAATATGTGTTATGGCTCTGTATAGTATTATGTTGTATTATGGTATGTTGCATTGGGTGGTTGTATAGCTTTACAATAGAAAAGGGCCGTCTATCGGAATTGATTTGGGCCACAAAGACCATAACTCTGTTTGATATGGGGAAACGTGCTCCCTTTCTCTCTCTCTCTCTCTCACTCTCCCGCCTGTGAAAGTAGCCCTATGATTTACTCTCTTACAGCTGTTGTTTGATATGAGACAAGAGACATTATACAAACCACCACCACTAACAACAACCACAGTTACTCAAACCCAAATATATACCAAACAACCCCCCCCCCCCCCGCTACCCTCCCTCCCTTCTAACTCGACCCAAACAAAACAAACAACTCCGATATCAGAATCAAAACCAACAACGGCTGTTCAGCCTCACCCCCACCCCCATCCCCCCATTTAAAATTCTGTATCTGTGGCTCGTTACTCTCATTAAACTTTCAAGATCAAAACATCGAAAAAATTAGTTGTATAAAATTATTTCTCCAAAAAACATAAAGCGTAAAAACCTGATTTCGAAAACTGAATTTGTCGAACGCTCTTGGGACCTGATTAACATTGATAGTAGTTAAAAATGCAAAAATATTTGAAAATTGTATCTGAACTTGAGACGAAAATAGGAAGCATTGGCACGGTAGTTTACACTTATTGCTCATATAGTTTCATATTGATATTTCAAAAAATTTGTCATTCAATAATTTGGACATATGCATTTAATCTTTTTCAAAGTTAATATTTATCAAAATGGATTTTTAATAAGTATAATCAAAAAATTTGAAAAGAAAATAGTCCTGATTACGCACTGGCTCTATAGGTGTGGGTCAATCAATTTTCACAAATGCTATATTAGGCAGTTTCATGTTTCCCAACTTTCCCTAGACCCTGTGATTGGCATAGGTATGGTCCAAAAAAAGTTTTTATGATATTTATTTTTATATTTTCAAAGCTTACTCTTGTTTCAGAAAAATTGTCAAAAAAAATTTAATTATTTTGTGATGCAACCCTTAATAAAAAATAATAATTTTGATTCCTGCGTAGTCGCAGCCGAACAGCATTAGGCAACCGCGGCCTGTTCTCAGCTGCCCTTTTTCTTATTATTCCCCACATTTCGGACTGTTCTTTTTGTGAGCAGCATTGCTCTTTTTTGGTGACTTCGGCCCGTTTTTTGCGTCTGAAACTTTCACGTTGTACCGTCATTGCAGCCAGCATTGACCAGGCTATGGTCAACCTAAAGCTATGGTTAAGTAAAAGCTCAACCTCACGCAGACAGCTTCACGGAGGCAGGGTATTGACCAGTCAATCATTGCCGTATCAACCACACACCTTACCTCTCGGCAATCACGCCACAGATGCAATACCGTCAATTCGAATATTCACTAGCTTCTCAGCAACACTATGTTGATAACTTATCTTGGCGATATCAAATTTGAGATGCAACCCAATTGAGGTGTTATCAGGCATCAGGGAAAATTTTGTCAGATACACGCTGATTATCTTTAAATTATGTAAGGAGTCTTCAGAACTTGTCAATGGATTTTTAAAAATAAATATGCAGACATTATACAAACCACCACCACTAAAATTCAAATACACCAAAGATAAGGGTACACCGAACTACTTATTTATTGACCAATTTGATTTTTGACCAATTATGGTAGAACTGTCGACTAAAATTCTCGATTCTTCTTTGTCGGCTAAACGCCCTGTCGGCCAATTTTCCCAGTACGAATATCAGTAACCTTATCCATGACTTTGGGGTCTTAAACTTGTTATAAAGAGTAGATAGGTAATAGTGGTAAGGATAGTTAAGGTATCTTGATATGGGGTAGTAATATGTGTTATGGCTCTGTATAGTATTATGTTGTATTATGGTATGTTGCATTGGGTGGTTGTATAGCTTTACAATAGAAAAGGGCCGTCTATCGGAATTGATTTGGGCCACAAAGACCATAACTCTGTTTGATATGGGGGTAAACGTGCTCCCTTTCTCTCTCTCCCTCTCTCACTCTCCCGCCTGTGAAAGTAGCCCTATGATTTACTCTCTTACAGCTGTTGTTTGATATGAGACAAGAGAAATTATACAAACCACCACCACTAACAACAACCACAGTTACTCAAACCCAAAAATATACCAAACAACCCCCCCACCCCCCCCCCCGCACCCCTCCCTCCCTTCTAACTCAACCCAAACAAAACAAACAACTCCGATATCAGAATCAAAACCAACAACGGCTGTTCAGCCTCACCCCCACCCCATCCCCCCATTTAAAACTCTGTATCTGTGGCTCGTTACTCTCATTAAACGTTCAAGATCAAAACATCGAAACAATTAGTTCTATAAAATTATTTCTCCAAAAAACTTAAAGCGTAAAAACCTGATTTCGAAAACTGAATTTCTCGAACGCTCTTGGGACCTGATTAACATTGATAGTAGTTAAAATTGCGCAAATGTTTGAAAAATGTATCTGAACTTGAGAGGAAAATAGGAAGCATTGGCACGGTAGTTTACACTTTTTGCTCATATAGTTTCATATTGATATTTCAAAAAATTTGTCATTCAATAATTTGGACATATGCATTTAATCTTTTTCAAAGTTAATATATATCAAAATGGTTTTTTAATAAGTATAATTAAAAAATTTGAAAAAAAAATAGTTCTGATTACGCACTGGCTCTATAGGTGTGGGTCAATCAATTTCCAAAATTCTATATTAGGCAGTTTCATGTTTCCCAACTTTCCATAGACCCTGTGATTGGCATAGGTATGGTCCAAAAAAAGTTTTTATGATATTTATTTTTATATTTTCAAAGCTTACTCTTGTTTCAGAAAAATTGTCAAAAAAAAATTTAATTATTTTGTGATGCAACCCTTAATAAAAAATAATAATTTTGATTCCTGCGTAGTCGCAGCGGAACAGCATTAGGCAACCGCGGCCTGTTCTCAGCTGCCCTTTTTCTTATTATTCCCCACATTTCGGACTGTTCTTTTTGTGAGCAGCATTGCTCTTTTTTGGTGACTTTGGCCCGTTTTTTGCGTCTGAAACTTTCACGTTGTACCGTCATTGCAGCCAACATTGACCAGGCTATGGTCAACCTAAGGCTATTGTTAAGTAAAAGCTCATCCTCACGCAGACAGCTTCACGGAGGCAGGATATTGACCAGTCAATCATTGCCGTATCAATCACACACCTTACCTCTCGGCAATCACGCCACAGAGGCAATACCGTCATTTCGAATATTCACTAGCTTCTCAGCAACACTATGTTGATAACTTATCTTGGCGATATCAAATTTGAGATGCAACCCAATCGAGGTGTTATCAGGCATCAGGGAAAGTTTTGTCAGATATACGCTGATTGCCTTTAAATTATGTAAGGAGTCTTCAGAACTTGTCAATGGATTTTTTAAAATAAAAATGCAGACATTATACAAACCACCACCACTAACAACAACCACAGTTACTCAAACCCACATACCAAACAAACCCTCCTCCTCTCTCCCTGCCCCCCCACACCACTCCCTCCCCCATCCCATCTAACTCGACCCAAACAAAACAAACAACTCCGATATCAGAATCAAAACCAACAACGGCTGTTCAGCCTCACCCCCACCCCCATCCCCCCATTTAAAAATCTGTACCTGTGGCTCGTTACTCTCATTAAAGTTTCAAGCTCAAAACATAGAAACAATTAGTTTTATAAAATCAGCCAAAAAACTTAAAGCGTAAAAAGCTGATATCGATAACCGAATATTTCGAACGCTCTGGGGACCTGATAAACGTTGATAGTGGTTGAAAATGCACAAATATTAGAAAATTTTATCTGAACTTTTGAAGAAAATAAGAAGCTTTCGCATGGTAATTTACACTTTTTGCTCATAGAGTTCCATATTGATATTTCAATAAATTTGTCATTCAATAATTTGGACAAAAGCATTTAATCTTTTTGAAAAATAGTATATATCAAAATGGTTTTTCAATAAAAATAATTGAACATTTTGAAAAGAAAATAATTCTAATTACGCACTGGCTCTATAGGTGTGGGTCAATCAATTTTGAAAAATGCCATATTAGGCAATTTCATGTTTCCCAACTTTCCCTAGACCCTCCGATTGGCATAGGTATGGCCCAAAAAAGTTTTTATGATATTCATTTTTATATTTTCAAAGCTTAATCTTGTTTCAGAAAATTTGTAAAAAAAACAGTTTAATTATTTTGTGATGCAAAACCCTAATAAAAAATAGTAATTTTGATTCCTGCGTAATCGCAGCGGAACAGCATTAGGCAACCGCGGCCTGTTCTCAGCTGCCCTTTTCTTATTATTCCCCACATTTCGGACTGTTCTTTTTGTGAGCAGCATTGCTCTTTTTTGGTGACTTTGGCCCGTTTTTTGCGTCTGAAACTTTCACGTTGTACCGTCATTGCACCCAACATTGACCAGGCTATGGTCAACCTAAAACTATTGTTAAGTAAAAGCTCATCCTCACGCAGACAGCTTCACGGAGGCAGGATTTTGACCAGTCAATCATTGCCGTATCAATCACACACCTTACCTCTCGGCAATCACGCCACAGATGCAATATCGTCATTTCGAATATTCACTAGCTTCTCAGCAACACTATGTTGATAATTTATCTTGGTGATATCAAATTTGAGATGCAACCCAATCCAGGTGTTATCAGGCATCAGGGAAAATATTGTCGGATCTACGCTGATTGTCACTAAATTATGTACGGAGTCTTCAGAACTTGTCAATGGATTTTTTAAAAGAAAAATGCAGCCCAATTTCACGACATTTCCTACATGATTTCGATTTTTTGACAGGCTGTAATCAAAGCTTTCAGCACATTTCCTAAGTGAACCCATTCAGTTCCTGCAAAGTTTCATAAAACTCATACAGTTTCGCCAACACTATAAAATGTGGAAAATCAGTCCATTATGAAATCACCATCTACAAAATCAAAATGACCTTTTTTTTATCGCACCCTTTCAAAGGGCAGAAAGTGTGGAAAATTAAAAGACGTGCGATAAGGATGTATGTAAAAGTGCCAAAGATATGTAATTGGAGAAAATCAGAAAAATCTCGAATTTATGTAGATCAATTTGCCAAAAAGTCAGAACAGCATAAAGTGAAAGCATTTTTACTTTAAAAAGAGAAAAAACAGATAAGCAAAACTTAATGGTGATCCATTTGGTTTAATGGAAGAAGAGGAGGTGAAAGTCCAACAGCTGCGGTTCGAGCTTGAATTGGATTTCCAAAAGTATCCTAAGAAATAGACAAAAATATTAAAACCATTAAAAGATTTCTTTAACAAGATGTAACAAAATGCGTTGAGAGTCGGTGAAGAAAATTTCAGGAGAAAGAATTGTTCAGAAGCTTCTGCTCTTTTTAAAGAGAATAGTGAAATTATGTCAAAATTTTATTTAAAAACTCATCGCATTTTTACAAATTGACAATACAATTTAACGGTTAAAAAAGGTTTTTCAGCAGCTTTATTAGCATTTGTTACATAAATTTGGGGCTCGTCAATTTGAAATCTGCAAGAATGCGTAAACTAAGCAAAGCATGTGAAGGTGAATCGAAGAAATTAAAAATTCTTTTCTATAAATTTAGTTAGGATGTAAAATACTATGCTTATCACTGCTATGCGGTTGCACTCTGCTTCAAAAAGACCAGATGCTGCTAGAAATAGGGTGCATCCATTCAACAGCTATCTTAGAAAAAAATCTAGCTTACTTTCCTTAAACACTTGATTGTTTAAGCGTTTTGTTGCTAGATATGACCATTAAGAAATCAGAAGAATTCTAAGATATTAACCATCAGAGAATTTGCACTTGATACCGCAATTTGCTGTTAACGCTGTTTGAGTTTTTCCTAAACATGTCTCTTTTTCATGCAAATTTTTTTTCAAGGTATAAATTCTCAAATCGAAGACATTTGTCTATCCGCCTTAAACTATCCCTCTATTCAACTAATTCCGTCTAAAACAAACTATTCTAAGCAATCAGTTTCAAAAAAATTAAATTCAGAAAAAAGTTCTTGTGCATTCTGGTTTCTGGGTTTCGTGTAAATCAGACCATTTTTCTCAAAAATAAACGGAGTTCGATTTTTTTGGATAAAAAATAATTATCTATTCAAAACAAATAATATTGAATTTATGTGTGCTTTGGCGTCATGTTGTTATTGTCGAAAAATGTTTTTGTTTTTATTTTCTTTGTCTTGTACTCATAGAATCGAAAAATCAAATTGGTCAAAATTATTTAAATTAGTGAAAATTCAAATTCAAAATAAAACTCAAAATCCCTAGCCTGAAAATAATTTAGTTTGTTTTGACAAACGTAATTTTGTAACTTCACTAAGAAAAACTATGATCATGATATTGGCCAACTTGATATTGCTTCTTCATATAAGTTTCTAAGTTTGCGAAACACAGTTTTCTCTTGTTTTTTCGTTTTTTATCATATAAACAGTCAATTAGATGCACTCAAAAAAGACTGTTTGTCTCACGTGTTATATTTCGTTTATATCTAGTCAGAAAATCTCAGTTGCCAACTCCAAGTGATATAAAAATGAAAGTCTTTAGAATCCGCAGTTTACAAGCAGTTGTGAGTTAAGCGTTGATCTAGATTTGTCTACCCTTAGCGCTCTAGAGTCAACAAGTAAATTTGGGGCTCGTCAAATTGAAATCTGCAGGAATACGTAGAATACGCAATAAATTTGAACACGAATCGAATTTGCTAAAATTTGCCAAAAAAGGAATTAATTTTTTTGTGATGCAATAACTTCATTTCGAATATTCTCTAGAGGCTTCACAGCAACACTATGTTGATAATTTATCCCGGCAATGTCGAATTTGAGATGCAACCCAATCGAGGTGTTATCAGGTATCACGCTGATTGTCTCCAAATTATGTACAGTTAAGATCTAAATGTTCAATCTTCAAAAGTTTTGAATGGAATTTTTAAAATAAAAATGCAGCACAATTTCACGACATTTCCTACAAGAAATCAATATTTTGGCAGGCTGAAATCAAAGCTTTCCTGAGCCAACCCACTCAGTTCCTGCAAAGTTACATAAAACTCTAACAGTTTCGCCAACTCTATAAAATGTTGAAAATCAGTCCCTTATGATATCAACATTTACAAAATCAAAAAGAGCATTTTTTTGTTCGCACTTTTTTCAATGGGAAGAAACTGTGGAAAATTTAAAGACGTGCTATAAGGATGTATGCAAAAGTGCCAAAGATATGGAATTAGGGAAAATCAGAAAAAATCTCGAAACTATGTAAATCAGTTTGCCAAAAAGTCAGAACAGCGTAAAGTGAGAGCTTTTTTTACTATAAAAGCAGAAAATACAGATTAACATGGAACTTAGTGGTGATCCAATCGGTCTAATAAAAAAGATGGGGCAAATGACCTATAGCTGCGTTCGAGATTTAACTGGATTTCCAATTGTGTCCTAAGAGATAGACCGAAATGTTAAAACCATGAAACAATTTGTGAAACAAGATGTAGCAAATGGCATTGAGAGATGGCAAAAAAACTTTCAGAAGAAAAAATATTGTCCAGAAGCCTCTGCTCGCTTGTTATTAAAAGAGAACTGAAATTTTAGAAGTTTATGTGAAAACTCATCGCATTTTTACAAATTACGTTAATTATACAGTTCAACCATTTAAAAATGTTTCAGCAGTTTTATCAGCATTTGTTACTTAAATTTGGGGCTCGTCAACTTGAAATCTGCAAGAATACGTGAATTATGCAATACAAATGAAGGTGAATTGAAGATATTCAAAATTCTTTTCTATAAATGTAGTTAGAATATATAATACTTTGTTATGCGATTGCACTCTGCTTCAAAATAACCAGATACTGCTTGAAATAGGGTGCGTCCAGCATACAGCTTCTTTCAAGTCCGCTTATTTTTCTTATACACTTGATTTTTTCAATCTTTATTTGCTAGATATGACAATTAAGAACACAAATGAGATATTTTAACCATCAGAGAATTTTAACTTGGTGCCGCAAATTGCTCAAAAAATTATAAAGGCAAGGTCTTCAAGCAATGTCATTTAAAAAAACATGTTAGAAAAGTTCGCTTTGAAGGAATATCATACTAGTGTATGCAGGTGCCCTGGTCCTGCATACAACAAGCATTTTTTTAAATTAAAGTAGACGCAATACAAGAGAATTTGCTCACATCTTTTTTCACGTTTGTTTAAAAAATATTGGCGTGATTTTAATCAACAAATTTTACACTTCTGCCAAAAAATGATCATTAAATGGATACTTTATACAAGAAAGCAATACTGCTTCATGTCAAACGCCCGATAGCTTCAACACCAAGAGGATGAATTTAACAATTGTTGATGTCATACGGCAATGGATACCCTTCATGTATCCATATCCGTATTTTATTTTATTTAGTTGTTGTAAATTCCATTTGAAGGGCAAATGCCATTTAAGTTCAGTTGATGTACACTTCCTCCAATTTTAGCAGTTTTTGTCTGTTCACTCTGTCTGTCAAGGAAATACATTCGTTCACGATATAAACAAACCCAAGAGTTGCTTCCGTTATGCGTGATTAAACTTTGAACAAACTTTCTTTCTTAAATTGTATCATTCTTATTCTTCATTCTCTAATTTGCAGCGCTAACGCTCAGTTTAATTTAATTCTTGCAAACGCTTCTCATTTGAGCTGAGTAGTTTCGACTAGAGTCAATCGCACCGCGATTGCCCATTCTAGAAAATAACCATTTGAACGTACCGACTAAACTTGCCATTCGCGGCGCAAGTGCCTATCTCAACTTGTACGAGAGCATTTGCAATTCAATTGACTATACTCATTGTGTACGAGTATAACTGTTGAAGTTAAAAAATGAACGTTGAAAGTTAAAAAAAGAAAGTGAAAGGAAAATTTGACTTTTCTCTTCTCACTTTTTGTAGTGTAAAAATTGTTTGCTTGCTAATTGTAGAAACCTTGTGGTCATATTTGCAATTAACGCTGATTGAATTTTTCCGAAACATTTTTCACTTTCATGCAAATTTTTTTTCAAACCATAATTTCTCAATTCAAAGACATTTGTCTATCCACCTTAAACTATCCCTGTATTCAACTAATTCCGTCTATAACAAAATCAGTTTCAAAAAAGTTAACTTCAAAAAAGTTCTTGTGCATTCTGGTTTCTGGGGTTCGTTTAAATCAGACCATTTTTTCAAAAAACAAACAGAGTTGAAATGGCTGGCCAATTACTTTTGTTACTTTGCCTATAACGGTAAGCATTTTAGCAAAACAACACTTTTTACCAATAAACCTGTCACTTGGAATAAATTATAGTAAATTTTTTTGAGGCTATTTTAACATGCTTTTGCAATTTTGGCATTCAAAATTTCAAAGAGGATTCCAGACTCTAAAGAAATTAGCCAGAAGCAGTAAAACTTGAAATATTTGACCAAATATTTGCCTTTGTCTCAATTGCCAGAAGTAAACAATAATGAAGTGAAAAACTACACAAACTAATTAATTTTGGATACTCAAAAGTCATATTTATTTATTCAAAACAAATAAAATTGCATTCACGTTACGTGCGTGCTTTGCCTGGTTGATATTTTACAAAAACAGAGTTGCCAACGTTTCACAAATATTTTCAAATATTTGGTTATATTAATTTAGTAGTCAAGGTTCCACTAAAAAGTGTTTTAGTTTTTATTTTTCAATTTCCTGTAGTCAAAGAAACAAAAATTCAAAATGGCCTAAAATTTTAACTCATTTTGACAAACGTAATTTTGTATTTTTACTTAGAAAAACTATGTTCATGATATTGGGCAATTTGATATTGGTTCTTCTGTTAAGTTTGTCGAAGACTCTTTTCTCTGTAAAATATGTATTTTTTTCCTCCGATTTTCTAATTTTTCGCTTCTCTATCATATAAACAGTCGGTTAGCTGCACTAAAAAAAGACAAACTATCTCACATGCTATAAATTTGTTTTATATCTAGTCCCAAGTTCTCAATTACAAACTCCAAGTGCAATAAAAATGAAAGACTTTAGAATCAGCAGTTTACAAGAACTAGTGAGTTAAGCGTTGATTTAGATTGCTCTACCCTTAGCGCCCTAGTGTGAACAAGTTTAGCCCACGTTCAAAATTGGTTTCAAAGTTGGGCAAAATTTACTGTTTGGTGCTTACAAACTGGAATATTAGTTTGAAAATATAGCACAGTTGCCCATTTCAACTAATATAAATATTTGATTTAGAGTTTATGTTTGTGGCCAATACTTAGAACTTAGAATGGTAGTGTGGTTTGTTTCAGGGTTGGGGGGGGGGGGGGTAGCGGGGTTTGGTTATGGTTGATCAACCTAAAACACAGGGGTGCTTAATTTCAAAGACAGGAGATATAGAATGAGGAAAACGTGTAGCTGAGAACTTGTTCACAAATATAGGCGGCACTTTTATGGAAAACATGCTTGAGAGAGCAATAAATGCCTTGGGGGAAACAAGATTAACGGGATATAAAAATATTCTCCATGACAAGCTCAAGTATAAACATTGTTTTAATAATATCCTAACATTCATTCAACTATTCAACTTACACAAAAACCCAAATTTTACCCCCACCCCCTTTTTCAAAACTTTAACCCCCCTCCCTCCCTCTCTGGACTTAAATTGCTTCCTCCAAACCAAAAACCAAAACACCTGGAACTCGGATTGGACGATACCACAAAAACAAGAAATTCTCCCAGAACTGAGACATTCCCGGAAAAACACTAAAACGAGACGAGACGGAAGAATAAGAAAATGGATAATGGTATATATTATCCTGAAAAACAACAATTATGATCCCCCCCCCCCGCTGCGGAGGAGCATGAATAAATGGGAAGGAATAACAACTCTGAAAGAAAATCCCTAATTTATCGCATTTGGGTCTTCTTTGCGGTGTACAGATTTGCTTTTGGTCAGCGCATGAATAAATATATTTTCTTGTTTTTGTTCCCCAAAATGCAGGCGATTGAGAGCTTGTTTTTTGGAAATACAAATTTGCCAAGCCTTAGCCCGGCCGTGGGGGCGCATAATTCACTCGGAGGGTAATTGGAAAGAGCCCGTCTGAATTAAGACCCTCCCACACTTAATTCCCGGCCCGACTATTGCGTTCAGAGGTGAACTTGTTTGGTAACCAAACAAGACTTCCCAATATCTCGTTTGATTCCCTTGTTTGGTCAGAAACGCTCCACTAGTTATCCAACTTTTCTGTATGCCCTGCTTCCTTATTTTCCCGAAATTCTTGGATTTGTTATGCCTTTGGGGGCGCGCATTGCGTGAGTTAATCCGGCTGGAAACAAGTCCAGATTTTTCGGGGAATTTGGGCTCGCTCTGTGATCCAGGTTTAAAAACAAGGAGCAATCTGGACTTGGTTAAGAAGGCTAAACAATTGAATATTATCAAATTAAACATGAATTTGTGGCGTGATTATAAAAATTACACACCAGTCCTTTCATCTTGCGCAGACTGTATTGCCCGGACAAACAACACAACTCGAGCGGGTAAAGACCGCCCACCATTTAGAGGTCTGAACAAGTTTGCTTTTCTCAGAAGGCACCCAGTCATACGTTTGGAGAGCGTGTACTTTCAAATACACATCCCGCCCCTTAGCAAACAGATATGTTTGAGCAATTTCAAAGAACTGAAATGAACTCAGTGAGTTACAAATACTTTTAATACATGAAGCACTTGTAATTTGAAGACTTAGAAATTTCTCTAAGTACTGTCATTAATTTGCGAGCCAAAACTCTATGCTGTTTCTGATCGGCGTCTGTAGAACAAGTTCTAAACTTAAGTTCTAAATTTTGTTCAGCATCTAGATCAGTTTGGGGCCAAAATGTTTGATGTGTAACTGGCACCACAGTTAAATTTGAATAAAAATATAATTAAAATGTGGTCCCTAGCGAAAAAAAAAACAAAAAAGTCTATTGTTGTTGCAATTATGGTATGCATGCAATATTTCTCGTCATGTTCAAGAAAGTTAAAGGTTTCTAATGAACTAGAAATTTGAGACATAAACAGCCTACAGGTTTCATTTCTACTAGTCTTAACATACTCTCGTCAGCCAGCAAGCTTGAGTAAAAAAAAGGTTAGTACGGCTTCTAAGTCAAACACGAGGCTGCAATGAGAACACTGCACAGATTGATTCTGGAGGGCTTATAGGCAGAAAAAATTGCTTCGCTGCTTAAATTATGAAGGTAGTCTTGAGATACAAAATCACTTACTCAAAAAAACATCGACCCAAATCAAAACAATTTTTTGAAGAAGATTTGTATCTGTGAAGCAGAAACCAAAACCTAAATTCTGCAATAAATATTTATAATTTCAACAATTTGAATGAAATTAAAAATATAGCATGACAAGTCCTGAAATACAATCCAAAGAATTGAATTAACTATTGAGCCGGTCATAAATCTTTTCAATACAACTTAAAAAAGAAACTCATTAAAACCTCTGTCCCTATATATGCAAAAATGAACAAAAAATTAAAAACAATTAAAAATTTTCTGTTCGCAAACTCAGTGTGAAGAATCTGTAAAACGAACACCAATTTCATCAAACCTCGACACTAGGCGTCCTTAGAACGGTTGCTTGATGAAATAAAATTTGTTGTATCTTTGGGACAGGCAAAGGAACAAAGAGCAAACACTGAACAAAATAGCAAAAAATCAGGGAATTTAAAACCAAGTGAACCAAACCTCATAAATACATGCAAAAATTTCTAACCCCAAGCATATTATAAAACTTTGAAAGTCAAAAAATAGTTTAGCTGTTCTAATTTCCGCAAAAGGGAGAATAGAACTACAAATGAAGGCAAAATTCGCAAAGTTTCAAAAATAAATGGTATCTCGATGAAAAAAAAATGCTTACCATTTAGTTAAAAAACTGAGTGAAAATATACTGGAGTGGAAGTCTGATAAGAATACATTGTTAGTTTTGAGACAGGGAAGACAAAAAAGACAAAAAAATCAATTCAATCTTTCAAAAAGCAGGTGTCACAATGTTAAAAAATAATTGTTACGAACGAAATCGACGAATTAGATTCATGTTTAGCTCCTTATCAACCAATCAAAGCTGTCATTGATAATATTAATTGATAAAACATCAATAATAACAAAAATATTACCATAACTCAGAAATTCAGTGAAACTATTTAAAAACGATCCGGAATATGTACTGAAATGATTAATATAATTAATTTAGGCATCGATGGCAACTGATGACACTTGCCATCAAATAGACTAACAAATGAGACCGAAATTTTGGCAAAATTTTTTCATGAAAACAATTAAAGACAAAATTTATCTCGCTTTGGCTTTAATTTGAAACAACTGGCAACCTATGAGACCTGTTCCTAGTGAGATTAAATGACAAGACTACAAAAAGTACAACAATTGCTCTCAAAACAAAAATTTTTGTACCCTGTTTAACCTTGTACCTCTTGTCATCTATTAGTAACAATACTTGTCAAATATCTGTCTACTAACACGCAAATTTTTATGATTTAGAAAACGCTCAAAATCGGAAAAAAATTCAGAAATTTTTAAGAAAAAGACATCGAAAATGAGCCAAAATTTGGATAAAATTACTTCTGTTTCTTCAGCGATTGACTCACAGTTAATATCAATCAAATCAAAAGACTACCGAAATCTCTAAAAAACTAACTTGAACAATAAAAGTCCCCAATTGAAATAAAATGAAAAATTTGATTGACAGTTAAATTTGATTAAAATTACAATTGACCTGTGGTCCCTAGCGAAAAAAAAACAAAAAAAGTCTATTGCTGTTGCAATTATGGTCTGCATGCAATATTTCTCGTCAAGTTCAAGAAAGTTAAAGGTTTCTATTGCACTAGAAATTTAAGACATAAACAGCCTACAGGTTTCATTTCTACTAGTCTTTACATACTCTCGCCAGCCAACATAACTCAGAAATTCAGTGAAACTATTTAAAAACGATCCGGAATATGTACTGAAATGATTAATATAATTAATTTAGGCATCGATTAGGTTAAATTTGATTAAAATTATAATTGACCTGTGGTCCCTAGCGAAAAAAAACAAAAAAAGTCTATTGCTGTTGCAATTATGGTCTGCATGCAATATTTCTCGTCAAGTTCAAGAAAGTTAAAGGTTTCTATTGCACTAGAAATTTAAGACATAAACAGCCTACAGGTTTCATTTCTACTAGTCTTTACATACTCTCGCCAGCCAGCAAGCTTGAGTAAAATAAGGTTAGTACGGCTTCTAAGTCAAACACGAGGCTGCAATGAGAACACTGCACAGATTGATTCTGGAGGGCTTATAGGCAGAAAAAATTGCTTCGCTGCTTAAATTATGAAGGTAGTCTTGAGATACAAAATCACTTACTCAAAAAAACATCGACCCAAATCAAAACAATTTTTTGAAGAAGATTTGTATCTGTGAAGCAGAAATCAAAACCTAAATTCTGCAATAAATATTTATAATTTCAACAATTTGAATGAAATTAAAAATATAGCATGACAAGTCCTGAAATACAATCCAAAGAATTGAATTAACTATTGAGCCGGTCATAAATCTTTTCAATACAACTTAAAAAAGAAACTCATTAAATTTCTAACCCCAAGCATATTATAAAACTAACTTTGAAAGTCAAAAAATAGTTTAGCTGTTCTAATTTCCGCAAAAGGGAGAATAGAACTACAAATGAAGGCAAAATTCGCAAAGTTTCAAAAATAAATGGTATCTCGATGAAAAAAAAATGCTTACCATTTAGTTAAAAAACTGAGTGAAAATATACTGGAGTGGAAGTCTGATAAGAATACATTGATAGTTTTGAGACGAGACAGGGAAGACAAAAAAGACAAAAAAATCAATTCAATCTTTCAAAAAGCAGGTGTCACAATGTTAAAAAATAATTGTTACGAACGAAATCGACGAATTAAATTCATGTTTAGCTCCTTATCAACCAATCAAAGCTGTCATTGATAATATTAATTGATAAAACATCAATAATTACAAAAATATTACCATAACTCAGAAATTCAGTGAAACTATTTAAAAACGATCCGGAATATGTACTGAAATGATTAATATAATTAATTTAGGCATCGATGGCAACTGATGACACTTGCCATCAAATAGACTAACAAATGAGACCGAAATTTTGGCAAAATTTTTTCATGAAAACAATTAAAGACAAAATTTATCTCGCTTTGGCTTTAATTTGAAACAACTGGCAACCTATGAGACCTGTTCCTAGTGAGATTAAATGACAAGACTACAAAAAGTACAACAATTGCTCTCAAAACAAAAATTTTTGTACCCTGTTTAACCTTGTACCTCTTGTCATCTATTAGTAACAATACTTGTCAAATATCTGTCTACTAACACGCAAATTTTTATGATTTAGAAAAACGCTCAAAATCGGAAAAAAATTCAGAAATTTTTAAGAAAAAGACATCGAAAATGAGCCAAAATTTGGATAAAATTACTTCTGTTTCTTCAGCGATTGACTCACAGTTAATATCAATCAAATCAAAAGACTACCAAAATCTCTAAAAAACTAACTTGAACAATAAAAGTCCCCAATTCAAATAAAATGAAAAAGACCGTAAAATATGCCAAAAAAGCGTTCTACAGGGCAAATTGGCAAAATTAGCTCAAAATATTATCTGAAAATATATTCTTTGCATCAAATGGTAAAAATTACTTCAAAACATAGTACTACTAGCCAAAATATATAAGAGAAACGCTTTTGCCTGAAAAGTTAGAGTTCAAAACTAAAAAACGCATCGAAAAAGCCGCATGTAATCAAAAAATGTCGCTCATCTGGCGAAAGTTTTTTCAATTTCACTTTTTTGCTGTCTTGAAATACTGCCTATACAAAAACCACTCTTTCTTTTGCGCTGCTTTGTTCGGCAGATTGACCTAAACACTTGCTTTCAAGTCCGGCAGTTGGTTTTGCATCCTGTGAAAAAAGAAATCACCGATTGAAGAAAATAGATTGCCATAACTCCTCTTGACCTAAACACTGTAGTATGTGGAACGCAAGTGCCTATCTAAACACTGATAGGCACTTACGTCTGTTATTGAAACGTTTGATACCGGAGATAAATAAAAGTTTTTCGCGATAATTTTGGAAGCAAAATATGATGGAGCTGCTGAGACTTAGATAGTGTTATTCCTATCAAAACAGTAGTCTGAAAAAATCGCAAAAAATGTACCAGTTTCTCTTTTAACGCCATTATCAACTAACCTCTGTTTTGATATAGTAAAGATCTTAAAGCCACTTAAATTTTTTTCTATTTTTTTGCAACTTCCGCAATTCAAAAGCTTGAAAATTTTTAGATTTCTGTTTAAGGTGCTTTGATAAGTATGAACAAATGTTTAAAAACAATTATAATTGCGTAAGAGTATTAAATTAAGCAATATTGCATAACAATTCTGTGAATTGCGTATCAACCAATTCAAAATTGAAATACTTGAGAGATGTTTGGCTGTTTAGATATGCAAAAAAAATGATGAGTATTTCCATTCCTTGGTCAGAATGTAACCAAAACGTTAAAAAATTGCCGTATAGACTTATTTTCCCACATCTACGTTTAACAATATGGTTAGTACTTATACCTGAGAAACGTTGGAGAGATCTAGACTCGATTTCGTTAGTGATGACGTGATCTAATGGGAGATTCTATTCAAAAGATTTGTGATTTGTTTCAGGGCCAATATTTTTGACGGGTTGCCGATTTGTTAAGTCTAAATTTGTTTAAGTTTTCAATCGGCTTCAATTGCTTTGTTTAGCGTGGTAAAACTTCTGAAGCAGTTAAAATTGTTGAGAATTGTTAATTATCAGTTAAAAACCTAATCATATAAGATCGTGCAACATCCCTGCAGAAAGAACGTGATGTTGCAAGGTGTCGCAATGCAAAGCTAATCTTGCAAAATCTTGCAAGCACAGCTTTACTATCATTAGTTCTGATTACTATATATTTCATAGTATAGCTTTTTTTCACTTGCAATAATCAAAGAAGAGGCTCTCTTGTGTCACATTTGGGGACGTTTCAGACTTCTGAAAAGGGTGGGGCGCGACACCTGATTGTGCTCTGTCTATATGGCAAATAAGACAAATTGCTGCCAAGAACTTAAATTTAACGCCTTTCAACTTTTCTGTTCAATTTGCTGTGTCTAATTTATTCCAACAATTTTGCACTTCAATAAACTTAAGCGGGTTCTTCTATATATAATTCTTGAATACTCACTGTCTAATACTTTTTTTCAGTTTTTGCTTGAACTTCTGAAGTCTGGAGAACTTTTTCTTTATTTTAACAATGCATCACTCCGTTTTGTGTCCGTGAACATAATCTTTTTTTAAGGAATTTGTTATATGAAGTCTTAATCCATTTATATTTGTTCACGTGTTTTCTGTGACAAGGTTACGTGACTCTGATGAAGGAAGGCACTGGGAAAATCTGGCATTTGTAGGAAACCACGAAACAGTTAGAGATGTAAGTCAGAATTTCGAAGTGTCTCTGCCATAGTCATCTAACTTTGCTTGCAACACAAACACACACACAAACAAACTCATACACACACACACACATAAACCCCAACACACACACACACACACACACACACACACACACACACACACACACACACACACACACACACACACACACGAACAAACAAACTCATACACAAACACAAACCACATACACACACACATACACAAACAAACTCATACACAAACACAAACCACACACACACACACACACACACACACACACACACACCCACACACACACACACACACACACACACACACACACACACACACTCACACACACACACAAACAAACTCATACACAAACACAAACCACACACACATACACAAATAAACAGTCATGCAAACATTTAGAACCCAGAACTGTTTTGAAAATATGGCACTCTCGAAACTGTAAATGCAGGGAACTGCATTTAAAAAAAATAGACATTCAATCAACTTTTAGTTAGACTGATTTCAGCCAATCTTTTTTAAAAGATACTCCCATATTTTCTTTATAGAGTTTATGTAGTTACAACTTTCGTTTTGACTATCGGTTGTTTTTAGTATTTCCTAAAAAATTCAATTGAACTTGAGTCGAATTTGCCTTTTTGATTATAATTCCATAGGTTTTTTTTCTTGTTTTATTTTTAAATCCAATTTTACTCAATGTTAGTTGTGTTCTTTTAGTTGAATGTCAACATGATTGGTTTCAATCAGTTGAAGATAGAAGAAGTTTCAGTTTCAACCCAATCTTTCTGATCAACTTTTCACGCAATTCTTGAAGGTACTCACTTATCTCACCAAAAATCTGAAAAACACCACACTAATAAATGTTTATCAAAAAATCGGACAATTGCTTCAAGTTCAATCGTCTGCATCCAATTCCGGTTAAAAATTATCATTCCACGAAAACATCAATCTCTCTCATATTTTCTACTTTTCACTCTGGTCTATTGAACCGTCCCCTTAACACCCCATCTTTGCAACCTTGCATCTTTTCAGCCCCTGCACTCGATACCGTTGTCCAACCTCAATTTTAGTTATCTATTAAACCAGCAATATTATACTTTCAATGAATAAAGACGCTTGGAGAAACCTAATCTCGTATTTGTAAAACCTGACCAAAAATCAAAATCTTTCTGTTTTGCGATTGAGAAGCCAGACTTTAACTGGAATTGCTCACTTAGAAAAAATAAGCAATTGACCAATATTACTTTTCTGTTTTTGCTTGGATCGCGCGCAAAACGCAATAAAAACTTGAGAACGAAATGAGAATTATTCGAATAGGTAGATAAATCCTGAGGTTAAAAAATCACGCAATGATCGTCGGTTTAATAGCTAATTTTTGGTAGACCTGAGACCAGCATTCCTATTTCTCCTTCAGTTCCATCAGGATCTTTGCTGCAATTCTATTAATATATATTATTATAATTTTGTTTTTGTATATTGAATTATGTTAAATCAAATCCCGGGTCGAGGTTTTTGTGTAAATTTTTGTAAGAAATGCGTTGAATGCGTTGAATTTTTGTAAGAAATGCGGTGATTGCGGTGAATGCGGTGAAAATAAATAATCCACCGCATTTCACCGCATTTCTTACAAAAATTCACCGCAAAATTCACCGCATTTCTTGCAAAAATTCACCGCATCGACATTTGTGGCAAATTAATGTAAGAAATGCGGTGAAAGCGTTGAATGCGGTGAAAAAAAATAATTCACCACATTTCACCGCATTTCTTACAAAAATTCACCGCATATGGCTTCCAAAGTTTACTCAATCTGATTTAAATTCACAAGAAATTGCAAAACCTTAGGTGACAGTTGGCGCAATGGACTCAGCAGCTGGAGGCATGCAGGAGGTCAGAGGTTCTAACCCTTGTGGGTACGCTTCTTTTTTTGTAAGAATACTGAGAACGCGGTAAAAATAAATAATTCACCGCGATTCACCGCATTCACCGCAAAAAGATGTAAGAAATACGCGGTGAAAATTTTTTTTTTCACCGCAATTCACCACATTTCTTACGAAAATTCACCGCCAAACCTCGACCCGGGATCCAATGACTATTGAGAGAGATAAAGCAAAATGAACATTTTTAAACCTTATTTCCCACTTTCATTACCTATGTAGTTAGTTATTCTTTGTAGTAAATGGAAGTACAATTTCGTCAAAAAATGTCAAAACGTGAGAGAACCTTGTGTAGGCTGAAATTTGTGTTTAGATAGCGATTAGATTTTATTTTGGGGGCTCAAACTAATGGTGGACTTAACATGATCTTGGTTGAAATCTTTTATAACTGTAATCCAATTTCCGTCAATTCCCGTTCAAATGACTAAACTTTTAGTCATTTGTTTCCTGAAAAAAATTGTGTTTATTTTTTGTCCAACCCATTTCTCGGACTAAATATATGAAAAAAATGTACAATATCAACCAAAGATATAAAGCAGACAAAAACACAGTTTCAAATCATAAACCCTCGAAATTGTATCAATGTAATTTTGGCAGTCTCTTGCGTGACAATTATATCAGATAATGTGTACAAAATTTACCAATTTTTCATGATCTTTTACCCCCGGATTTGGCAAAACGTGACCAATTTCTCTCATAGTCAGACATATGATTTTGTTATAGTTGCGTAGATATCTATAATGCAGTTATAGGAAAAGTTTCTAAGTCGAGACCTCAACTATTTTTCTCCCTTTAGGCACTAAAGTTACTGGACTCTGAAATTCAGTAAGGTTAAACGTTAATCATACTTATTTCTTCTCTGAGAAACTTGAGAAGAAGTCATTGGCCTAATAGTGATCTCAATGTAGTCTTGTTGATCTATTTTGTAAATGAACGTCATCACTGTATGAATTTGCTGAGTACAGAAACAAGTTATTATAATATTTTCGTCATGGTTTTGAATGGCAGTGATGAGCGTTTCCAGTGATTTTTGTAACAACTTAATTAGATATTTTTTAAAGCCATGAATTTCGAAACTAAATTTTATGAGTAATTCGGGTCTAAAAATTCTGGTCTAGATTCTGGTCTAGTCTAATTCGGGTCTAGATAAATAATGTGAGAAAACATTTTACAAATCTTGCGTTCTACCTTAAAAACTACCTTAAAGAGCAAAAGGTAGCTGCAATTTTTTGGCGAGCCAAAAAATTTTCAGGTGTAAATTGATTCGAGACAAAAAAGCGCCTCTTGTAAAAATTGTCGCCCGCTAAGTTTAATCAACACTTCTATGTTTTACTCCTTTGAATGATAGTTATTTGCCCAAATCTAATACTAGCAATGTTCTCTGAGGCTTGTAATTTTTCAAGTTGGATGAATACAAGTTTCGCTTAAATTAAATTGTCCGATCCAAAACTAGATAAGAAAACCAGCATTGCTGTTCTGGCTTGTGAGAATATATTTGCAACATAGCTTATTCTTCAATGCATCCAGCTTAAATTCCAAAAGAGTGTAAAAATGACCCAAAAATCATCTGAAATTGTTCATTTGCAACGCCGATCAAAAGTTTATTTATACGATAAAGTTTCCCAGTTTACGGTAATGGGGGTATCCTTCTATATGACACTAAGCTTGGGAGGGGCTATAACGGGAAAGACTTGTTTTTTCTCCAAGTTTTTTCTGTGGGAACAAACATTGCTTTAGAATGGTTAATGAGTGATTTATCACACCCCCTTTTTCTGCTCTCACGAAGGCTGTTTGAGTTAAATGGAGCCTAAAGACAATCTCCGCGAAAATCTTGCTCCTCTCGCATGATTTGTGTCGTCGTAATTTGCAGCAGAGCTAATTGCAACCAACTTTTCAACCCGATGCTTCCAATAAACATACAAGGCTTACGACGCTGGGTTCGAACGCCCAATTAACTTTTTCCTTTTATCTAATTCGCACTCCCGTGAACAGACTGCCGACAAATTGGGTAAGTTTCCTACTTGATTTATGGGACATTTTTTGGAGCATGGAAAGTTTAGTTTAACTCCAGTGAGCAATATGCGCTTGAAACGTTAAATTAGACCCACCATTTTAGTTACCATGAAATAGGGTTCATTAGCTCCGGATCTGGGCACTGAGGTGACTGTGAATGACTGTGGAATGGAAACTAAAGGAGGTTAGGGGTTGCTGGGGTAGGGTGCTGGGGAGGGGGTGGGGGTTGGGTTGTTGAGATGGGTCCGGAGGAAGGTATAACTAAGGAAACGCCACCCGAAGTCAGATAGTTTGGCTTTGAAGTGACGGCCTGTTGATAAATTTATGGTCTAAATGAAACCCACGTGCAATCTCACGGTCATGGCGCCCTTTCCTCTCTCCTGTCTTTCCCTCTTTCCCTCTTTAAATAGCCCAGATTGGGCAAGGTGGCCGACAACCCACTGTGCAGAAGTGTGCTAATAAGACACTTTTCTTGTGCGTTATAGTTCTCTACCCCTTTAGTTCGAGTTTCTGATAGTTTTTAAGGGTTGAAGAATATGGAGTGTTGCCATTTCCACTTCAAGTTTGCGCAAACTGCGTACCAGCCTCCTCCTCCCCCCCCCCCCCCCTGTAACTATATTATCAGGCTTATTATGGGGTTGGGGATACCGGGAAAGTGATTGAAAAGTTAAATAAAAATGAGATCAGATAAGATCTGAACTTACCCCCAACCAAAAACGTAATTACATCACCCTCCCCGCTCGCTTTTTTTGCACTCAAAATAGACTTCACTGCGGAACAATTTCAAAGTACGTTTAAATATTGGCGAACACTTTTTTTGCAGCTCTCATTAGCAAAACCACTCGTTCGAAAAACAACTCGCAACCTCAACAACTAATTTTTCGTTTTACTTTTATTTAGCTATAAGCGTTTCATGTGAAGTCAGAGCAGATTAGACGCTGAAAAATGTTTGGCCCATAAATCAAATTTCTCCTTGGAAATGCTATTCCCCTGTTCGGGCCCAACTGTGGACTGAGCTGACGATTTGTATATGGATTGTTTTGGACTTTTGTGGGTAATTTAAATTCCAAGGCTCCGCTGGAATTTCGAGTCAGATAAAATCTCAAGTTAATATTAAAGGAGTTTCCGGATATCTGGGAAGGGCAATTTGTGTTCCCCTTTTTTTTCTATTCCCACCAAACGAGGGGTAAGGCCACAGCTTACCTACCTCTCGGGTATCTGAACTTGAGCCGGGTTATAATTCTAAGTCCACCTTTACTGCCGTTTTGTACCTAGTATAGTGTAGCTATCTAGTATAAGTTATAGACTGGTTATTGAATAAGTTATAGGGGGTCTGGTTATGACTTTTATTACTGTTGTGAGTTAGTGAGAGGGTATAGGGTGATATTGCCCTAAGGCGGGGAGGGAAAGGAGGGTTGTATTTTGATCTGGCTGCTTTTTATGAAAGTTAGCCCAAAATTTGAAGGCCTCATAACCCTTTAGTGATTTCCTTTTATAATTCGGGTTCCAGTTTATTAACTGTTGTAAAATACAACAATTTCAAAAGCAATTTATAGGAACAGAAAAATCTGAAAAATTTAAAACAGTATTTGCTTCAGCAATTTTAACTCGTACCGTTCAAAAGAAATTTCATAGCTAACTTTTATGTTTAACAGAGCATATGGAGCCTCTAATCTCGATTTGAATATATTTAAAAAATATATATGAATATAATTTTTATTTTTGACTTGTAAACTTTAACCAGCTGGTTAGAAAATGTTCAAAAAGTGCTAAAACTTTGACAATTTGAGCGTGAAGATAAGCATTTGTTCACAGTTTCATATTTCTCTTTAAAGCAGGATGTGCATATTTGTTTTAAAATGTTATGGATTGAATAAACAATTTTCAAGTAAACAAAACTTGCAACTTGCTTCATTTTGCGATGCATGTTCAATTTTGTTTCGAAAAGGATTGCTTTTTAATAATAGTGAACTTTTGCGCTTGTTTGTTTATGGTAGCTTGTTTGTTTGTTTGTTTCCCGGGATGAGTATTTATCCTTTTTTTCCACTTTAGTTCGCGTGTATTCGTCTGCGTATGTGTGTGTGTGTGTGTGGGGGGGGGGGGGGGTCAGCGGGGGTAAATAGGTTGGGGAGTTAAAAAAAGCCCACAAAAAATCTAATTGGTTTTATGATAAGGTGAAATTAGGCCAGAAAGCGCATAGCTCAGATAGTTAGTGCGTGTTTGTGAGTTAGTGATCTTGGTCACAACCTGGTTAGTAATAAGTTATAACAAATAAAGTTATAAACTTGTATATGGAGTTAGTAGCTACTTCTCTGTTCACGACAGGGCAAGGGGCGAACCCAGTTACGTGTTTATGACTTTGCCCATAAATCGTGCTTTCTCTGCGGGGCTGCTGCTGACTTATTTGGGGTGCTATGTTTTGTGGGTTAATAGCTGTTTGTTCTCAGAAGGAAAGGGTTAAAATGGCTACAAATTAAACAGCTATCCGTACAAACTAGAACCCAAATTATGGCAAAGTATTTATAAACAGCCAAAACAGTTACAAACACTAAGGCTATATAATAAGTGTTTCAAAAAATTAAATTTCCCGTCAGTAAATTATTGCATCCATAAATTTTGGTTATGACCAAAACTGCCGATAAAAAACACAAACAACAAAACAAAAACGACGCTGCTGTATCAAAAGTAAATAAAAGATATTCGATTTTCTAAAAAGAATTACACAAAATACAGCAAAAATGTCTCACTTTCATCAAGCCAGACACCTAACAAAAATATCAGCGCAAAAACTAGGTCACGCCTCATTTAGAGAAGTGACAGCATTTGAATAATGTAAAACTTCAGTTTAGAGATTCCAGAATTTCTGTTGTCTATGATACGATCTGATAGGACAACTTATCAGATCGACATTTCTGAGAAGAGTTTTTACCGTGTGAGAAATAAAAAGAAATGAATTTATAGTGTAAGATCCTATACGACAAAAAAAATTTGTCGAGTAGGATCTTATTATTGCCATGTCTGATTGGGCAAGAAAAAGGCTCTCTTGGAAATTATCTTATATCAGCGCTCCGTATGAAGTTTGTATTGGGTTAGTGAACTTCTAAAACGTACTAAGAGCGTTGTTAACTAATTTAGAAAAATTGTTTTCTCAAGAATCAGATGATAACAAATTGATTCTTACAAAAAAATTTTTTTAAAGAAAAGAGATATCCTATTAAGAGATAACAAAGGTAACTTTGATTTCTGAGATAAAAGCAGGCTAAAAAACTGCTCTTATGTGCATCCAAGATTAAAAAGAAGGAAATAGAGATAAAAACCGAAATTAAACACCCTGATTTATAGCGGGAGTCCTAAAGCTGAATAAATAATAATAATAATAATAATAATAATAATAATAATAATAATAATAATAATAATAATAATAATAATAATAATAATAATTGAATTTATTCGCGGAATCGAACAATATAATCATATCAACAAATAGAAACAAATTCCGTAAAGTAAATATGGTTTCCTTTTGAAAAAACTTCGTGCAGTCGATTCTAATTCGTGTTTTTCTGACCAATGGGGATTTAGTTGCGGATGGTAAAACTCATCATCATACACACTACCTCAATTAATATTTTTCTAAATGAGAGCTAAAGTCGGCTCGGTTGAGTACAATAATTATGTTATCTTCTACGAGTTAAACTGCTTCTGACATTATTTTGGTAAGTTAAAATTCACAATAACTTCATAAAGTACGCTCAAATTAAGTTTGAACTCGATTTCTAATACCATTCCAAATAGTCGAGCTGAATGCCCGTAACGTTCTCTCATAAAAACTTTTCGGAATGATTCCATCTTTGAGATATGAAACAATTTATTATAATTATCCACAGCCACCTGTCCGTGAGACCAATGTGAACTGAAAATGTGCCCTTTTTGGTTTTTTACCGAGCGAAGTAAAATTTGGCCTCGATCTGTTTCCTCAAGTGCGAGGTTAAATTTTTACAGTTTGACGCAATTTGGGTTGTCATTACCATTTGCTTGCGGCGCATCTGCTGTAGGTAAAAAAAGAAGATTTGCATTAGGGGCAGTGTCTTCTGATTTGCTTAAGTCTTGTGTTGGATTCTCCTCTTCATGAAGATAGAACATATTTTGCCTGACTAGTGACAACGCGGCAGGGTAGTGCTTCACGTACCTTGAGCTTCAAACAGTTGCCCGTTGTTGACTTCATGTTGTTCACGTCTCCATGCTAAAATTATTTTGTTTTCAATATTAAACCATGTCCACCTTCGTTCTTTTGTGTAGAAATTCTTTTTTTTGAGAACTTGCGTATGATGCAGAAAATAGGCTTTGCACAGCGCATGTTAGTTTTTTTCGTAAAATTGTGTGTCAGTGAGAAGTTGTTTTCGGAACTAGTCTAATTTGAAAGGTAAAAAGTGATCGAACAGAGGTACTGTAAGGTTTCTGGACACAACTGTTGCTTTTCTGTGCTGTCATCAAAGTTCAGTTCGCCTACAATTCTTTAAGATTTAAAATCAGTAATTTAAATTGTTTAAATATAGCTTTTAAGTCATGCTCTTGTTTTAAGTAGGAGTCAATAAATTCTCACCTCACCTCTTCCATGTGAAAAGTGGCTTCAAAGCTGTTCATGTTGCTGGAGATATTTTTTGACTCTGAATGTCACCATGATGTCAAAAATTTTAGACGATGTGGAAAATGTGAGCATATGTTTTTCTGTAGTTTCTTATCAAGTTGATCGGCTGTTAGGTGCCTGCCTGAAACCATTAATAGATTCTCCTAATTAAAGTTATATTTTTGAATTTTACTCCCTCTTCAGAAAACTTGAGGTTGTTGCAGATACACAACTTCTTAAAACTGTCAGATTAGGAAAAAACCGAAAATTCATCAAACTGGCTCACCGCGCGGATTGGTTTGGGTCTTACAGTGTGCTTCCCGTACTTAACCGATACTTAAGTTAATATTAGTACTGGGCAAGTCTGGTTCCAAGTACAGGTATCAATATTGATTCAGAGCTATGATCATAACACATTTAAGACTTGTCAGAGTGGGCTAAGACTTGGCAATAAAGTCTTAATCCAAGTTTTGGCAAGCAAAAAAAGAGAAAACACTGGGGTACTTAAACAGACCGTATCCCAAAAACAAGGTAATTCTTTTTGCGGACTTCCTGTTCAAAAGTTAATTTTATTTTACAATTCATTGAAATAAAGCTATGACACTTATTTGTATTCTTTGTGAGTGTTTATACATTTTTCCCTTCAGTTCAGTATTCACTTGATCATGCTTTCCCTCTATACATTAATAAGAGTTCAATTTTCCGATTTATTAACTGAAAACGTCGCCATTCCTAGCTTTGAACTAGTTTAATGAAAATATAGACGGATTTAGTTTTAAAGTTTATACGTAGCAGCTCTTTTTGCAATAATAGCTACACATTAATCTACTGACTTTGATCACAGTAAAATATACACAATTAAGTTTCTTTGAAAAACGTCACTAGCTTTCACGGTCAAAAGAATACACGAAGTTTGTGGCGCTAATTCATCACATGTTTTAAATGAATAAAAAGTCTTGATCACATTTTTGAAGAGGCGGTTGGTTGTGAAAACGTTTGAAACTTTGTGAATGAACTTTCGCAGCAATTCGCTCAATAAGTTTCGTCTGACACTGGGACTGTGGTTTGATATTTTCATTTTTTTGGGAAAGATATTGTTTGCGGCATCTTTAATGTTAAAGTGAGGATGGCGCCGAACAATAGCACGGAACGGTGATTAACTTTTGTGCATGTTGTTGTTATCTATAAACAGACGACAAGACAAACAAAATTTAAGCAGAGAAACATTTTACAATAAGAGGTTGATTTTGCGGAAACTTCAAATAAAAAACATAAAATATACAGATTATGGATCAATATTTCTCAAGCGTGTTTGTATATGCGATATTTAAGTCTTATTGTAAAAGCAAAGTTTAAATGGTCATAATAAGACAATTATTGATTCATGACTTTAAGGATTTTTATAAGCAACCTAATGTGAAATTTTGGAAAATTTAGGCGAGCAGGTTTAATTTTTATTTGGAAGAAACCAATTGTCGTATTTTTCATTAATTGTTAAGTTTCTCATATTTTATAATTTACGATCAAAAATCGATTTCAGACGCCTCTATGTCTAAGTGGTGCAAATTTGTGACGCCCTCAAATCGCACGTTTTATCCCAGACAACTCCGAAGTCGAGTTGTTTTTTAGTTATTAAGAAAAATAATTGAGTTCTGCTTGTTTATTACAATATTCTGCTAACTAGACTTCAAAAAATTTTGAATAAAATGCCGAAACTGCCGATTTGCGGAAGCAGTGCTTTTCAAGATTTGTTCCACTGATAGGAAGATATAGAAATTGAACTCAAAGCAAAGAGAAATTCTAGAAATTGTTAGAAGCTCACGTTGTCAGCATTGAGACTGAAGCCTTTTTTAAACTAAAGCTTCAATTTCATAATTTCGACTGAATATTGTGAAAGCTCCTGTAAATGGTATATGTTGCGAAATGACGAAAACACTTCAGTACAAATACTGAATTACTGGAATCACTCCTTATCAAACAATTTTCCGATCACCTTCAGCTGACGAATCCATCCAAAATATTCAAAACGGGAAAGTGCTGCGATGATCGATGAGAACATACATAAAAATATAAACAATTGCAATCTCTAGCTTAAAACTTATTATTGATGTCACTCGATTTTCTCAAGGAAACCTTGAAGAAACGTAGTCACATCCCATTCGGTTGGAATAACAATTTTTTTTCAAGCAATAAAAAGGATTTAACACAAAACTAGAACCTCAGGTGCCATAATTTTTTCGAAGCAGCCTGCTGCTGAGTGGTTTACCTCATCAACAATTACAAAAGTCATTAATACAATTGTCACCAGTAATTTTTCTCACAGCATCTCCGAAATTTTCTTCTAAAATTTTATCCCCCCTCTTCCTTAACAACACAGGGTTTCCTAATATTTATAAAACATTCAAAAATTATTTTTTTCTGGTTTCTGAATTAGGGACATTTTGTCTTCATATTAATTGACATTGTTGACTTACTTTGAGAAAGTCTAGTTTCTTAATTTTGAGATAAATTTGATTTCCAACATTTACCTGGCAGCTAAGTGTTTTGATTTAAGTTTCAATGGCTCTTTCTTTTTCATTAAATGTCATCAATTTGCCGTCAGAATCTCCTGATTCCAAAAGGCCGTGATTTTTGCACAGAATTTTTGCAGTAGGTATCTTCCTATTAAAAGAGAAGTATCGTATCAGTTTGGATTGCATCTTTATCCATTGAATCTTGAAATTCTTTAGGGCTCAAGGTATTCGAAAAATGAAGAAGTACTTCCTGCCTTTCCATAATGATAAAGCAGACAGCTTCCTGTAAGTCCTCTGTTGTTTTGTCTGTTGCTGTTTTGCTCTTCTACTTTTCTGCTAACCTTTCTCAACCGAGGGCATGAGCTACGCGTTACAGAGTTCAGCATTCGGCAGATCCAAATGTTCACAATCTATCGGTAATCGAAATAACTTCAATTTGATCGCGAGTGCCGGCAACAGGAAGTTCTAAGAAAATTTGATTGGAAAATAGAATTTAAAGCAGACTTGACTAACAAATTTATTTAGTTTTGTAAATTATTAAATATATTGACAATTTACGGATTCGTCTTTTCGTAGAAAAACTGACCCCGGTAAAATAAAGTACCTTGGGTATATGCGGGCTGTAATGGGAAAGACTATCGTTTTCTGGGCCGAAAAAAAGTGTGATTGTTATCTGCAGTTAAGGCTTGCAAGTTGGCATAGGTTTACCAAGTAGTACAAATTTTCAAATAACGATTCTAATAAATTTTCCGTTGAAAACAATTTAGATTCTGTAATTAAATTCGAAGTTAATAAATATTACTTCAAAACATACCGGTTAAAAAATTTTATTAGATCAAAGTTAAAATCAATCACAATGAATTTCAAAAGATAAATCTCCAACTGACGTTTTTATTGCGTTTTTTTGTAGAACTGGTCTAAAATTTTTTAAGATTATGGGAAGAAAGTTGCCAACAGAATTCTTTTAAATTCTTGATAAACAGTTTTTGAAAAACGCTCAAAAAATGATTGATATTTCTCAAATTCAAAAAATGTTTTAAATTTGTACAAAAAATGATCAGGTTTTGTAATTTAGTTCCTTGGTAACTTAATCACAACACATCAAACTTTAAACAACATTTGAAATAGAGAAACGCCATTTTCCTGAACTAAAAGCAGATAACTTTTTTTTCTATCACATAACAAGACAGTTTAAATTCAAAGTTTTCCAACTACAATTTTTACGGAAGCTGTTTTTCGTACATTGGAAGCCGTTTCGCCACATGGTTTTGGCCCTTTTCTCTACAAAAAACTGATTGTCGTTCTTAGTAATTATAGTTTACTTTAGTCCTTGATAAAGCTTCTGGAAATTTTGTTATGTATTGTTAAATTTTTGATATATAATTTTAAGTTTGAAAAACAAACAGATGACATAATGCTAACAATGCTGTGCCGTAATTGATTAACCAATTTCCACTTTGACATAATCTTGGAAAAAATCATTACGCAGCGATCAAAGAACTGAAAATTTGTAGGAAATATGTCTAGTGTAAGTTTTGCAAAATCTTACCGTGTTAATATTTGAATCAGTTTCTTTGTTCAGATTTGTTCAAAGTAGTAAGGTTTTGTGGAAATGCCGCCTAATTGCAAATTAAGTGTGCTGTTTTAAATCTTTGCGGTGTTATGAAAAGATTGAAAAAGAGCGACAAAGAACCACTCAAATCAAACTAATTGCTTCCATTATAATGTCAGCAAATCGAAAAGTTTGAAAAAATCAAAACAGGATTTTTCGTTTTTTAATGTTAATTTTTGATCAAGTCAAACTCATGTAAAATGCCAAATACAACTCAAAAACAGTATTTTTTGTTTCTTGAAAGTTTGTGTACTTTATTTGAAACCTTTTCTTGCTCTATTTCATAAAAATAGGTTTAAAAAAACTGATTTTTAAAACACACTCTACTCTAATGTGAAAATATTATCTTTTCCGCTGCAAATGAAATTTGTAAAGTATCTGAATCTTAACTGCATTATACAAAATTGACATAAAATTGAAGTTTCAAAATTGGAGAGCAGTGATGAATCAACGTCAATATGCAAGACTTTGACTTATAAGAAATTTTTTTTTTGGAGTAATAAGAGAATTGGACCGTAATATGAATCAAACAGACAAATACTACTCAACAGTGATGATTTTTAATCAATTTTTCACTATGGCTATTACAGAAAAACTTGCCGTACTATTTTGTTGACTTTGATTATAATCTTTTTTCAAATAAAATATAAGAAACTGCGTTATATGATTTTTTCTTAATGAAGAGAAACTGCGCTTAAGTAATACATAGACAAAAATTTTGCGGCTTTTTGTAGCTCTATGCAAACAAATAGTACATATAAATTAATGTACTATATCTGCATATAACTTTATAATAGTTTTTTAATCGTAAACATTCTTCTTCTTAATGCTGTTGTAAATTTGGCCAAGAAAAGCCACTCATATTAACCATGAGTTGACTACACATCCGTTAAAACACCTGTTATTAATCATAACCCACAAAGTTATTACTACAAAAAAAAAACAGGAAGAAACGGCTAAAACTACAGATCATGCTAAGAGTTGGATTATGCTCCAACTTGGATTATATTTTGGTTATAATAACTAGCACTAGAGTTATAAACACAAGTCATCACCCATGCCAGACTTAGATCGACGGATACTGAACATTTTAACTATCGTTGGAGTCATTTCTGGGATTCTAGTTTTCGCAGTTATGTTTGGAATTTTATCTTATGTACATTTCACAGACGCTAAAAGATCCCGGGAAAAATTACTGGAGGAAAAGAAAAGGTCGGCGAAAATATCATCAGCTTTAGAAACATCAGGCGTTCTTTCATCGCCATCATCGTCACCAAGACAGGATCCAGCAACGTCGAGCTCTTTTGCAGGACAAGGAACTGGGTTCCCAACGCTGTCAAGATCCGAGTTCCCGGGACCATCGTCAATGACATTGCAGGTTCCGGGATCCAGTGGGCGTAGGATGAGTCAATCAGCTGCCTGGATGACCTTGGGAAATCAGAAATCAAGTGATAGTGGAAACTTTGGCTCTCAAGGTGCTCGAAGCAAACCTCCCTCAGTTTACGCAATTGGAACATCAGTAGCTGCGTTTAAAATGCTTCTAAACAATCGCAATAGGGTTCCTACGACTCAAGACAGACATTCACATCCAATGGAGGAGATAGAACTTTCCAGATAAATAGTTGGTATTTATGCTAAAAAAACGATCGTCGTTAAAGTTAGCAAATTATCAGTTCTTAAAATTTCACGGTTTCTAACTTAGTGCAATAAATGGCTTCTTTTTCATGTTTCCAGTGTATACATGTAGAATATGTTTCATAATTGAACAACTATTCTTGAATTGGACAATTTTTTTAAAAAAGGAAGCACAACACTCCAACTACCCGCCAAAACTCTTTTATTCGCCTATCCTTGCCAGTTAACTTCAGCAATCCAAAAAACCCACCACCGCTATTGATATTGGTTGTGCATTAGGTTAGTGACTTAAATTCTAAAATTTTTCGCTGTATTCGTAGTCCCGGTCAATTGAACACATCGCATACTAGGACAATTCTGTGTCCATATTTGACCCTAACTATATCTCTTGAGTTCGTGGTCTAACTAAGGTAGGTCCACTTAAAATCATCAGTTACCGACTGCGAGTCAATCAAGCTTTTGAAATGAACATACCACTCATGCCATTGTAATTTGTCGCCATTAAAATATGCAAGTTTCCACTTGGGCAACGGGTCATTTCTCTTGCTTGCTATCGCGTCAGCCAGTTTCCTAATTAATGAAACATTATTTGGCATCGGAAGGCCTGGGGCAAACACCTGTAGACCACTCCCACTCAACGGAGTCGACCCAACAAATCCATGTGTTGGCTGGAATCCCGGATTTGCAACACTGCTGGCAGTTGCGATCGAGTTTTACTGTTGTGTGATGGAGAGCCATTCCATATCAATGAAAAGAGGTGAATTTGGGCACAACTAAGGTGGGAAGACATCATTTAGCGGTGGTAAAATATGTGTCTGTACATTTGGCAGCGTTTTATCTACAAAAGCATCACCCTGTTACAAAGGTTACGGATTTGGGTCAAATCGTGGCTATAAATTAAAATGAGATTGTGTATAGCTTTAGTAGTCTAAATTTTGCTCTTTTCCTGATAAGTTTGTTCCGCTTGAAATTTGCTCCTGCGTCTTCTCCGTTATCGATTTTTTAAGTATCTGGTTATTTTGAATTCTTTTTAAAAACTTTTTGCCTGAAAATAGACAAGTGCTTCCTAAATCCAAATTCACGGCAAGATTTTTGAGAAGGTTTGGTTTTTGAAGGCCACAAAAAACCACGTCTAACACAAATTTTGTCTAAATTTTTTGATCGGCTAAATTTATTTTGATAAAATGAAGTATTTTAATTCGCAGTGCCGATGCCGTTGATCTCACTAAATGCATTGCGGTTTCGATGGTCTTTAACAATGTGAGATTAAGGACGTAACATGGACCTCTGGTTTGAACCCCATTTCATTGCTGATATCAATACCCAATTTTGGATGTTGTTTTTCAACAAGAATTTCTCGCTGTTTTTGCCCATCAACCATAATGACTAAAAATCTTGTTGTAGTTCTTATTGAAAACGAAGCATTTCTCCAATTAATAATCGTTCTAATGTACGTTCTGTTGCAAAAGTTCTACTCTTTGCGTTTTAGGTCAAAGTTTTGATTGTCAATTTGTCAGTTCCATATGTCTCCTTTCAAATCTATTTTCAGCTGCGCGTTTCAAAACTGTCCGTCTTTTTCAGCAGTTGCATTGGTACTTTTTATCCTTTTCTGGTAGATGGGTTCGAACGGTAGCTCAACTTTTTTCCGTGGTTAGAGCTCAGAGAAAGAGCTAGAAACTTTTATGTTATGAACTTCTCTCTTATGCAAAGATGAATTTTCCCTTTTGCCATATTGAAAAGTACTATCCGATGCTTTTATCTGTGAGAAACTTTTATCTGAGAGAAAATATCAAGAAGCTAGGAAAAGTTGATTAAGTTTACTTAAGATTGAAAATGATTGGGACCTATGATTTTATCTATATTAATCCCTTAAACCGTCATTTTTGGTCACTATTTATCAATGAGAGCTCTAATGATTCTTTCCATACATTATCACAACCCAAAATCTTTGGTTTCGCATTTGGAGATTTAAAAATAATTTTGAGACATGGAAATAATGATATCAGTTAGAAACGCAGTTTTTCCAATAGATCAGATTTGAGCCCCGAGATATATCGGTCGTATTTGTTTAACAATGATGCTATAATTAATCAGTGTCACTAAATTGGGAGATCCTAACGTACTGATTGCCTCTATCCAACCAAAGATCCCTAAACTTTTCTTGGCGTGGAACTTTAAATTTTTACCCACGTAAAGAACTAAACTATGCACGGAATAATCCCAAAAGTAGACAGCAACAAAACTGTGCAATCGAATGACCGCGTCAACAACTTTTTTTAACCTAAAATAATGATGAGATCTGTTCAACTTTTGCAGCAAATGTCGAAAAAGCTAAATGCAGTAGCCGTCCTTGCTCAATTTCTTCGCTCACTTTTTGCTGAAAATGGCAAAGCCGTGACCAGTGCCCAATTAACATAGTAATCAATAACGAGATTTCTTTTAAATTGTCTTTTTTTCTAAATGTGGCAGCCAATATTTGCAAATTTGACAAGCAGAGACGGAAAGACAGAGACAAAGATTTGTTGATGAGTGTGATAAATTAGGTGGATAATTGCTTAAAAAAAGAAAAAGCTGTTTTGTGATTGATAATTTAGAGGTATTTGAAACATGTGAATATTCATCAGAACAAACTAAATGCAAAATAAAACAACAAATTTTGAAATCGCTGGCAGTGAAAAAAAATTTTTTTGTTGAATTGTCTCTGGTTTACTTCATTTAATAGCGGGAGGCGATCGTCAAAAAACAAAAAAATTAAGACTTTGATTTCTTTCACAAATCTTTGCCTTGAATCAAAAACAATTGATTTAAGTTTTTCTATTAAACAAAATGGCCATTTTAATCAGTAATAAAAGTTAAATTGCAAGTAAGGTGGATAAAAAAATCAGTGTCATTACATTATTCAACGTTTTTTATGGTTTTTTTCCCTCGTAATTCATATGTATTAATGAAAGCAAAATTATTTTAAAAAAGTTTTTTAGCCGTATTTTTGATCCAAAGAAACAAGGCGACGTTGTAATCAAAGTATCAGTTTTTAAACTATGTTAATTCATCCATTTTAAATCAAATTAGTTTTAAGAATTAATTAAGGAAAGTTTATATCAATTGATTGTATCCATTCTTGTATATTTATAAGACGATTCCATAAAAAATTATTATTATATTAACAATTTTACACTAAATCCATTCTTGCAAATTTTTAGACACCACTCTGCAATTGTTCCCCCAAATTTGCGCATCAATGAAACTTGACATCATTCAGATTAAGGCTTACATTGTGTTTATGTCTGATATTTAAAAATTCAAACGAATCAGTAATTCAAAATTGAGGACTTTAAACTCGTTTTTTATGGATTGAGAATAAAGGAGTAAACATCCTTGAGAATGTAGTTTATTTTTGCAGAGATGTGCCATTACATTATCATTTAAAAAAGTCATAATGTACTTTCAAATTTTGGAAAAATTTGCGTCCAAATAGTTTAAGGGAAAGTTCTAGAAAGTCTCATGCAGAACAAAAATGATTTTGATTGATATTATTTGGGAATGGTTTAATTTCAATCGGAAGCAAAAACTTCCATAAATTCGCCAGAGTGTGTCATATCATTCTGACATCATGTCTCTTAAAATCATTAATATATAAATCACTATATGCAAATCATCGTTCTCTACAATTACAGTCTCGATCACGACAAGAAACTGTTAATGTTCAAACACTAAATTGATATATACAAACAAAATGTGAAAGAAGAAATGACAATATTACGACAAGGGGGCTGTCTAGTTAGCTATCGCTTCTCAAACAGAGAAAGAGAGGGGGAGTACAGTTTGTTCAGCTGAAATTAAACTGTATTAAACGAACCAAAATCGATTTGCAACGGGGATTCGTGTCAGATAACATGCACTGATTAAATTCAATACTAGTCACTTTTGACCAGATTTATGCGTGCTAGTGATTCATAGCGGCTTTGCTGTGTAAAGTTTAGCAGACGGGCACGCCCGAGCAGAAAAACTGGGACAGCCCTACAGGCAATCCTACACGTGAAATAGATAAATGCAGCAAATTATAAGAAGCGAAAACGGAGCAATTCAAGGGTTTATTATTGTTTACTAAGAAGATGGAAGCTCATGAGTTAAAAGAGTTTCATTTCGAAACTTGATAAGGTGTAATTAGTGATAACTTTTAATGGCTGGAAAACGAGAATTTTCAATTTTTTGACAAATATCATTTTCAATAATGGAAGATTAAAAAATGGTCACAATAAAAAAAAACATTCATTTTGAAAACATTGTCTCTATAAAATTTTTTTCTGGTACGCAAGTCTTCCGGACTACAGTATTATAGTAAATCAGCGCTGAATCAAAGTAATTCTCAGTCTGTGTTTCTACTGTGAACAGATTATGATCATGTCACTTCTTACCCTATTCAGACGAAAAAAATCATAGTAAAAAAGTCATCTGAAAACACTCTGAACTGTCCAAAATTCAAAACTTCGTTAATCATACTCAGTCAAAATCAGATTGGGTAAAAATTCTGGTGAGTTCAATCATCCAGTAAAAAAAATTGCAAGAAGCTCTAAAACTACTAGATTAGAGTCAGTCAGCTAAAAACTAGAGGACATTTAGCATTGAATTGAATCAAACTAGTTTTTAACAGACAAGCTATACTGAAATAATTTCTACTGAAAAAATTGAAAAAAATTGTGAAAACAAACGATCAAACACCAAAAATTACGTATAATACCTACTAAAATCTGTTTCCGAATTTTATGAACTCTGTTTTGCTCCCCTGTGATTGTGATATTTTTTAGCATAAAATAACGTACTATAAAACAATATATAATTTGTTACGGGGGCTACAAACACGGTCTATTGAATATCTATTAAAAAGAAAAATTGGGCACAACCCTTCCACCTCCTCCTCCTCTTCTTCCTCCTCCTCCTCCTCCTCCTCCTCCTCCTCCTCCTTCTTCTTCTTCTTCTCCTCCTCCTCTTCCTTCTCTCCTCCTCCCCCTCCTCCTCCTCCTCCTCCTCCTCCTCCTCCTCCTCCTCCTCCTCCTCCTCCTCCTCCTCCTCCTCCTCCTCCTCCTCCTCCTCCTCCTCCTCCTCCTCCTCCTCCTCCTTCTCCTGTTCCTCCTCCTCATCCTCCTTCTCCCTCCTCCACCTCCTCCTCCTCCTCCTCCTCCTCCTCCTCCTCCTCCTCCTCCTCCTCCTCCCCCAGACTGATATGACCCCCTCGGATTACAAAAAATGCGGGGCGATGCAAATAATATGCCAACCCCCCATTCAAATTTACCCTGTTCCCCCGGTTTTACTCAAATTTTTCGGTGATACGCCAACTAATACAAGTCTTAGTTACCTGAAGATTTAACAAATTCTTAACAAATGACCGGTTTGTTAGGATTTTTTATAAGCTAAAATAGAAATTCATTGTATTTTACATGCGCGAATTCTCAATAGACCTCTACTCAATCAAGAGAAACTCCCTCTTATAAGCTAAGTATTCCGGACACTAGTCCCATAGCATATCAGTCCGGAAACAGTGTGCTCCAGTTGTATATCGCCGGCCCAGACTTGTATCTATTTTGGTTGAGCTAAAACTAAAACATTCATGTAAAATTCCAAAGAAATCTGAAATAAAAATAGTAAAAAACTGCAAATTGTTCCCGAAAGTAGAAAACTTGTCAGTTTCCAGGCACTTGACATCTAATTACTTTTTTGGTGGTCTTTCCTTCTATTTTTAATACATTGCTTGAAACGATTAATATCTTTAGTCATCGTCAGGCTTACAAAGTCCATTTTTTTGAAATTTGCTTTTTTCTCGTTATTTTCCATTGTCATCCTTGGAATCAAAACTCGAGCTGCTCAGTCTATTTTCGGAAAAAGTATCAATGAGACTTACACACTGCACATCATGATTAGGACTATGCGCTTAGGAAACACTGATACAGTACGGGGCCCCCGACATACAATTGGAATGCAATTTTTCAGTACTTGTATGCTATGCGACTATGGTCCGGGCTCTAGCTTGATGAAATTGGCACAAGAACCAAAAATCGAGAAAACTATAAGTTAAGAAACCAAAGGTCGTAATTAGAATTATAATTATTTAAACCATGATGGTGCTGAACCATGATTGTGCAGAATTTTATATGAATTTTAATAAAATTCATATAAAAATCTGAACTATCTTATCACAAAAGCACGCTAGTTTTATCAAGGTTTTCTTACTTCCAAGAAATTTGAGAAGCAATTTTACTATAAAAAAACAGAAAGTAAATTTCAGCAAAAATATGAAGTCCAATCAACATAATGATTTGCTACATTTAACTTCTAATTACGATAATAACAAAGGAGCGCTATAGTCTTCAGCCACCTTGTAGACACTAGCCATGAAACCCATTAACAAAACTGGTAACGAACTGAAACGCAAATTAAAATCTTATTAAGCATAAAAGCAAAAGTTATAATTGAAGCAGGGCAATTGTTTATTCTTTAATTGGACTTTCTTTCAATGAATAAAGTATTTTTCAATCGGTACTCCAAAAATATAAACCATGATGGTGCTGAACCATGATTGTGCAGAATTTTATATGAATTTTAATAAAATTCATATAAAAATCTGAACTATCTTATCACAAAAGCACGCTAGTTTTATCAAGGTTTTCTTACTTCCAAGAAATTTGAGAAACAATTTTACTATTAAAAAATTGAAACTAAATTTCAGCAAAAATATGAAGTCCAATCAACGTAATGATTTGCTGCATTTTACTCCTAATTACGATAATAACAAAGGAGCGCTATAGTCTTCAGCCACCTTGTAGACACTAGCCATGAAACCCATTAACAAAACTGGTAACGAACTGAAACGCAAATTAAAATCTTATTAAGCATAAAAGCAAAAGTTATAATTGAAACAGGTCAATTGTTTATTCTTTAATTGGACTTTCTATCAAAGAATAAAGTATTTTTCAATCGGTACTCCAAAAATATAAACCATGATGGTGCTGAACCATGATTGTGCAGAATTTTATATGAATTTTAATGAAATTCATATAAAAATCTGAACTATCTTATCACAAAAGCACGCTAGTTTTATCAAGGTTTTCTTACTTTCAAGAAATTTGAGAAACAATTTTACTATAAAAAAAACTAAAACTAAATTTCAGCAAAAATATGAAGTCCAATCAACATAATGATTTGCTGCATTTAACTTCTAATTACGATAATAACAAAGGAGCGCTATAGTCTTCAGCCACCTTGTAGACACTAGCCATGAAACCCATTAACAAAACTGGTAACGAACTGAAACGCAAATTAAAATCTCATTAAGCATAAAAGCAAAAGTTATAATTGAAACAGGTCAATTGTTTATTCTTTAACTGGACTTTCTTTCAATGAATAAAGTATTTTTCAATCGGTACTCCAAAAATTGCCAAAAAGTGTAAATTTAACTTGAGAGGAATTCTGGCATGCAAACAATTTGTCTATAGCACTCATTTGAGCTACCAGCAGCCTGAAATCATACAGGTTTAGAAGTTTTAATTTGCCTAAAATTTAAACAATATTTTGTTCATGTAAATTTCGATGACTTCCTAGGAAATTTTGCAAAAAACTTCCCTAAAGAAAAAATTTTTAAAAAATGAGGATATCAGTTCATTGGTTTAATATATTGAAACTCACCGCTACAAGTATAGTTCACTTATGCAATAAATTTTGGCTTTAATGTAGTGATCAAGATGAACTAATGTAGTGAAATATTGTCATTTCAATCATGATAAATTTAAAACGCAGGGTATCTAATGAAGATGGAAGCCTTTTATTTTCAAAACAGATGTGGTTATAAGTATTTGAAATTAAAATTTATCTCGAAAAAAATTCTCGCAAAAATTTGTCCACAATACTGCGGTTGAAAACTGTTGTTGAAACAAAATTGGTATTCGATAATGCTTTATTCAATTGCCATTTTTCTCCAGTAAAAATTGTTAAAAAACAATCTTGCAAAAATTCCTCCAGCATTATCATCCACTGCCTTGAAATCTTTTGCGAAAAATTGCGTAAATTATATTATTTCCCAGTAAAAATCAATTCCATCATACTGATTTCCGTTTGTGAGGACAAAATCAACCTCTATGTGAATGAGCAACACTTTTAAAATAGCTCCTGAATTTCAATTTATCAACTTCGTTGCGTTGCATTTATTAATTTTCTGCAATTTACCTGGTTTTCTTTAATTTGTGCTTATGTGTTACAAAGTTGCAAATGCTATCAACTATTCACAGCTATGATTTTGATTCTTCTCGTTCATCAACTAATACAACTGCACCAAATTGATGCAATTATCGAAGGCTGAATTCTTTTGATGTTGATGCCAACTCTCTTTCTCAAGTTAAACTAATCAAGAAAAAAGTGTGTTGCAGTCAGTGTTTGAATTATTAGCTTCTTTTAATAATTTGTTAACTAACGTAAAGCACATTTTGAAAGCTATCGTAGGCTCATCAATTAATTTATAAACAACTCAATTATTTTAAAGGCATTCACATTATCTCATCTATTATAAACACATCATTATCATCGTAAACCAAAATCATCAACTCTCATTGGGCCGAATTTTCTCATCGGATCTTCTGGATTTTCATTTGTCGATTAACTCCACAATATCACCCCCCCTCCCCCCCCCCCCCTCCCGGGTTTCCCTCTCCCGATTACTGAACTGAAAAGCTATCAAAATGGCATCAAAAATGAATGTGTATGTTATCCTCATCACATAAATTGAAAGCTACAATAATTGGGAAGGTAGAGGGGACGGGGGGGGGGGGGGGGTGATTATTTTCTGTTATTTTTATCCAAAAGATCCATCAATATTTTCTCACCTATGATATAGCTTTACACTTGAAGAAACTCCAAACAATTTTTATACAAACATTAATTAGAATAAGGTATGAAAGTCAGTTTCTATCAAAAATATATATTTCACAGTGAACTACAATAATAATTGAATTGTTTTTGTTCGAGTTTTCATTTGCTTTCTGCTATCTGAGCTAGCTTCTAGCTTCACTGAGAAAGTCCAATCGTATACCCTGCTATTCGGGAAGTTTAATAATAAATTGAGAGAAGAGTTCATAACCAAGTTACTTAACTAGTTCATAACCAAGGCTTACTCTTGCCAAGTTTTTAGTTCTAATCTCGCACAATTTATTTTGAAAAATTCTCGCTGATTCAATTCTAACTACTATTCATATCGGCATTTTCTGTCACGAAATTCTGTTTCGTTTTGCAAAAGTTGTGATTGACAGACGGGTTTTGTTCACACCTTTCCGTTTGTTCACACATAGCACTGCTCAGTTTGGTTTTTGTTCATGTGTGAATGACCAGAAACTACGAGCTTTGAAGGATAATTTGCATTGTGTTGTTTGGGCATTCCGTTGTTCAGGTGACCTTGGTGTTGGTTGTAGTGTTGGTTCGAACTGTGCGGCGAACCCGATTTTGAAATTAAGGCACTGTTGTTACCCTCATTGCTACCCGGGGACAGGTCTTTGTTTGAGAGATTTTTCATATGCAACGCGATGTCTGGGTTCGCTGTTATACCCAGTTGTTTTATTGGCGCTTCTTGGGCTAGGGTTTTGCGTTTGCTGTTTCGCCCAACTTCGGTACACGCGCAAAACACGCTCAACCACAAATTCACTGTCTTATTTGATAAAACCCAAAAGAGTGAAGCTACCCCGACCACGATGTTTAGGAAGTATTTCAGGACAAAAATTTTGAATTCGGGCGTTTTGTTCACATGTTCCAGCGTACCCTGTGTTGCGCCGTTATCGCCCGTTGTTGGGCTTTGCTGGGCTGATTCAGGATTGGCAACTTGTCGCCAGGTTTCGAACCAGTCCGGGCGAGAAGCAATTTCATAGTAATAACAGGCGACTACAATAGCCATAGGTACCATGTAAAATAAGGAAAACAGCCCGATTCTTAGAATCAGTTTCTGAAACGAGTCAGCCGATTTTGAGTCAAAAGTCACTTTGACTACTGATCGGATTCTGCACATAGAAATAAGGCCGAACACTATAAAGGCGAACCCTGTGACCAGAAATAAGGTCAAAGGGCCAAACACGCAGTACAGCATCAACTCCGTTGATAGGGTTCCGGTCAAACAGGTACCCGTAAGGTCATCGCCCTCAACTCCGTTTAACCCCACGACCCCTAGGGTCAATCCGAGAGGTATAAGCCAAACAACTGCGTGAAATAAGAACGCCTTGCTGGCTATGGCCTCATGGGACCATTTCAAACCCGCGGTCAGGTACCACGTGAAACATAAGACGACCCACCAAAGTGCACTCGCCATTGTGAAGTAATAAAGAATCACGAACGATATCGTACAGCTGAAATGTTCTAATGATTGCGTAATAACGGGCGAATCCGAGTACCCTTCCAAAGTACTGGAAGTTTCCATGTCCAACGAATTACACGAGAACGAGTCGCCAGCGAAGAACCCTGTTATGTAAGACAGCGAAATAAAAATGTAGCAAAATGAAAAGTAAATAATTGAAACTTCGGGATAATTAAAACGATGTCGGTCTAACAAGTAGGTCACAAATGTGAATAAACACGAAATGAAACAAAGAACGGACCATGAAAACGTCCATTTTCGAAGAAACATTCGATCTGTCTCTGAAAATAGTAGTCTGTTGCAGGGGGCGCCGCATTTTTTCACCCCCATAAAACTGTAACTTTCACTGTTAGTTAGCAATTTTGAAGGACATTTCGAATTTTCCATTCGTTCTTTTTCAATTGCATATTCATAATGCGGTATACAAACCGCTTTGGCTTGCGCTTTTTCTGGTTTTATATTTCCATTCGGAGTGAAAATGTCGTCCAGGAATGACCCGGACTCGAACTCCTGCTTGGTGATGGGTTCAGCATCGTGATCGTAATTTTCGCAGGCAAAGTTTAAACTGTCCATTTCACAGTCTTCAGTGACGTATCTGCAAAACGACTTACAGGGGTTCAGGCTGCTGAATTTTGATTGGCCCAGCACTGTCGGGGTCGCATTTATGGGCCGACAATAGGAGTGAAACACTGTACAGGCTAAAATGGCTGCGATTTCTGGGCATTTCGAGCCCTCTTTGAAAATCCCGTGTACTGATACTGATTTCTGATCGCTTATCGTGAGGGCATCCGTATACCAAGGGGTGTATCGCGTGCAAAGATCTCGAACTTCGTCATTTTCGAAAATTTGATCAATTGGTTTGCAACTTGTATTCGTTGACACGATGTGAATTTTTGTAATAAAAATAATTACTAAAATGTTGTAAGCATAAATTGTACTTACTTTTCGAACAGACATTTTTTAACAATTGTCAAGCGAAAAAAACCGATGTGATTTTTTAACTTTGAGATAACGAATATAAAACAGGTAATAGAATGTTTCTTTCAAAGTGGACCCAAAAAATTCAGAGTTTAATTTCCATTTAATTGCAAATTTCACGCCAATGGTAACAAAACTAAGAAAATTATAGTAATTTATTAAAGTTAAAACAACAATTAATTAGTTATTATTGAAGGAAAGTTAACTTTGCAAATATTTTAGAACAAGCAGCGAAAACAGCAGCAACGAAAGATCAATTTTTATTTTTCTTTAGTTATCATTGATACCAGTGTGGTAATATGATTATTATTTTGTAAGACCAGCCCTTTTATAAGCTAGAGATAATGTGTTCAAGTTTACAAACGCCGTTCTAATAGCTCGATTAAATTTTACAAAACCAACTTAACAGCAGCAAATAAGCTCGAATTGAATAAATTCAAATCACACACGAAAGGTCAACTTCATTCGTTCATTCATTCATGCATTTTCTTCACTTTGTTCCAAATACTCGTCTCTCATTGGCCAAAAAGGAGAGAGAAAACAGTGTTTTAACGTATCTTCACATATCATTTTCTTTTTCACAGCTAGCCGCCAGAAATTATTTCCCTCCCTCTCTTTTAGCTTTATAGCACACAAGGCGGTATAGAAACAGCTCAAAACTACGAATGCCCACCAAGCCTAAAGTCAACAACTCATGCTGAGCCACGCTTAAGTTTGACTAAAAAATGAACTCCATTTAATTAATGGGGGGGGGGGGGGGGGGCATTCGGGCTGAAATGTTATGAGTTAATGAAGATAAACTTTTCACTTTGACATCGGGGAGATTACATTGACTTAATTAATATTCTCTCAACTGTTAAGCAAAAAAAACAGTTACTTTCTTCAATTTTGAACGCAGTAAGTACGTTTCATGGCTTTATGTTCAAAGTAAATAATTGGAAATATATTTATTGGCATCCACTTTTTGTTAAGAAGAAAGCAATTTTATTGTTGTAAAACGAGTTGAAAACCGGCATTTTATGATGAAACAGTTGCAATTAGGATCTTATGGGCTTCTTTTTACGAAAAGAAATAAACCGGAAAAGTGCTAAAATTGAAACTTAGATGAATCCGGAAATTTTCTGTGAGTGCATATATTTTTTTATCTTACAAAAAGAACATCCATTTTGATCCCTGAAAAAAAAACTGACTCTGACAAAGAGAGATTCATGGTTTTACGTTTTGTTATTTTTTTCATTAACGTCCGGAAGTCAAAATAAAAGATAAAAAAGCTAAACAAGGAGGATCTGTAATGTTAATTCGCACATAAAGTTCCGACCCCGCTCATCTGAATTTTTTGCATAAATGTCTACCAAATGAGGAACAGATAGAAAACCCCCAAAAAACCCCCAAAAATTGTTCAAAAAAATGTGTATGAAAAACAAGATCGCCTCCAACGCAAACAACTCAGTGCAGTTTAAAATGCAGCGTTAGATTGATGAGATCAGCAAATATTAAGCAAGCAAACCAAGACGAACAACAAAATCAAACAACAATAACAACAAACTTTAATTACATCCAAAACCCATCTCCAATTTAAAAAAAAAAACAAACTTATTAACAAAGTCAAAAAAGTGTCAGATAAAGCTGAAACTAAACAAAACAATCTGTACTTCACTAGAAAAGCTATGAACCAATCCATTATTAGGCTCGGTAACATTTGGACAAAAAAGAACAAAAAAACAGCAAAGTTAATAAATTCGCTTGTTTTTTGAAAACAATTAATTTTAAAGTGATTAACATTAGATTGAAAACCATTAGTTATCAATTGAATATATCCAAATGTTTTATGATCATAGACGCCTCTATAGGAGGGCATTAAAACCTGTCATTATTTAATTTTTCATGCAGTTACAAAAAAAAACAACAAATAGAGACAAAACAAAAGTTCAACAAGAACTTGCCAGAAAACGCTGTGGAAGCCATAAAACCTTACTTTGTCGCTCAAAATCTGTTCAATTGAGCCTTCCTTGAACAACATATAATGTGATGTGCGACCTCTTTTTAAGGAGAACAGGTAACAAGTAGACAAAAATAGAGAAAAAGGACAGATTTAAGTTAAACTTCTGTATTTTTCGAAAATAATTATAATCAAAGTCATGAAAAACTTTAGCTACAAAATGAAATAGTTAAATAGGTTCGTTTAATCGTCCAAAAAAGCGTTTGAGATCTGTGATTAATCAGAATATATCTTAACTCTACAAAAAGAACGTCAAATCTATTCAAAAATGTAAAAAATGTTTTTTTTGCGCAAAACCTGAGACGAAGCCAGTAAACTCATAACGAATTCCTTAGAAACATTAGTTTTACAATTGCACCTTCCCTCAACGACTATAATGTCATATAAGACTTGTATTTAGCAAGACTAGGTAAAAAATGGACAAAAAAAACCGTAGTTAAAAATTGTTTGAAAGTCATGAAAGCCATCAGCTATCTACTCAAATCAGAAAATAAGCTCATTTGTTCTTCCATAAAAACCAATGAGATCTTTTGTTATCCAGGAAATTTCTGATGGCTAAAGAGACAAAGTAAAAACGACAGTTGAAGATAAATGTAAAAAAATTCAATTAACTTCATCGAGAAAGGCGTGTCGAAGCCGTTAAAATCATAATCCATGATTTCAAAGACCTTTAATTGAATGTTGTACCTTATAATGAATGCCATTAATTTAGTTTTGAATGGTCAATAATGTGATAATGTTACAAAATGAGGACAAAAAACGTGAAAAATGGGTTAATTCCTAAAAATTTGTGAAATCTAGTAGTATCAAAGCCAGAAAACCATAAAATTCAGCGTGAAACCGCAAAAAGTTTAATTTTTAATTCAATAGAAAAAAAGGAAGATGAAGCATTCTTTCTTTGCTAATACTAAGCTACAAGTTGGCCAATTTAGAAGAAAAATAGTGGCAAATTTCATTAAGGCATTGTTTATTTAAATATCAAACATTTTAAAAGTCAAAACGACCATAATCTTTCGAGAATTGAAACCAGATATATTGATTTAGAACATTTTAGGAAGTGAAATTGATCTATCAGCAGTGAGTTTTGATAGGAATTGTTCTTTCTTCAGTTAATATTAAAAAGATCGAAGTTTTTTTGAAAAAAAGACCGACTGATTACAATCCGAATTATTTTTGGACTGTAACAGGATAAGATTGAATCAAAACTAGCCATATTATTGCTGTTTGTTGTTTCGAATGTTATGTATCTCGCTAATTTTTTAGTTAAATGATCAAAAATGAAAGCTGCGTTTTTGATAATCATAGAGTAAATTTTGCAAAAAACCGGAAAATGTGAATTCCGGGCTACTCTCAAGGGAAATGGAATAAATAGTAATAACTCCCTTTTTAGTTTACGAAAAATTAGTTATTGTTTTTTGGGTGTGTAGTTCCGGCAAAGTTAATCAAAGTGGATTAAGAAAGCTTATTTCGAGCAATTTTTGATGAAAACGGCTAAGTTTTGAATTATTCAGCCAAAATTTTAGCCAAAAACTAAATCAAAATGATCAACAATAAATTTTTTTGTCTTTGAACATAAAATCAACATGATTACTATTTTTAACTATTTTTAATAATTTGAGCAAAATTGATAAAAATTGTGGTAAAAAATTGCGGAAAATGTGAATAAAAACAACAGAATTCACTCTACTTTTCTTAAAAGTTTAAACCTCGATGATTCCCTGTGAAAAATGAAAATTAAAAAAATATTTTTATTTCCCCATTCTACGCTGGACGAGCTTTCTAATGATACCAGTTTCAACTCCCTACGGTGAAGATATCGATCGACCAAAATTATCTGAAAAAAAAACATTTGAATATATATTTCCTCACCCCTCAAGAGGGGTCGGAACAACAAGAATTTTCGCTTTTTCTGTGCGTGGCAAAAAATTTTCTCACCCTCCCATTTAACAACAAACAAACTAGCTAATCTTCATGATCGGAATTATATCGCAGAAAGCATTGCGCAAAAAAATTGAGACTTCAGCAGGCCGCTGCAAAAACAGCAAATTTTTAAGCTGAAATTTGAAAAAAATGATTCAAAAAGAAATTCAGAAGAATCATAGATGCTTCTGTAGCTAAGTTATCCCTAATTGGTAACTTCTTCATAATTTTTGAAAGAATTTAGGAGCTCAATAGGAAAACATTACTAAGAAACCAGCAAATAAAAAGTAAAAAAGATGACGCAACTATTAGTTGTTGCTAAAATAATTAATAAAACAGAGCTACTGTGGTTGCAATACTTTTCTAAAATTTCAAAATACTCCAATTTCGACATAAACTTGTGGTCTGTTTTTTATATAACTTTACGGATGTGAAAAAAATTACGCTATCCACAATTCGAAAAAAATTGGTTGTTGCGAAATTAAAGTTTTTCCGACCCAAGGTTTGTCTAAACCTCAAAATGTTAGACAGTAGATGCAGATCTTCAGACTGATTCTTCCATACCAGTTTTGAGATTTTTTTAAAAAAAGTGCAGCACAGACAGAATAGCGGACAAAATGAGTAATTTTTTTGATAAAATTTGCTAAAATCGGGTCCAAAATAGAAAAAAATCAGGTTTTTTCTAGCAATTTTGGCTTTTATTCAACTTCAACAACTACGTTGGAATTACGATGAAAATTTAGATGGGCCCATCAAAATGATCGGAACAGAACAAAATTTTAAAATTATTTTGCCAAAATTGAGGAGAAATTACGTTAATTTTGGCCAAAGTCTGTCGAGATACTTTTTACAATAAAGCAAAAATCTTGAAAATTGTATTTGTGCTCAAAATACAAATGCAGAGAGCTTTGAATGGATAGTACCAAACACTTTAGCACGGATCGCCCAAAAACGTCGAAAAATATTTGAACAAAAGTGGTGTTAATAATATAATTCTACTGTTTTCTAAATGTATGGACAAAAATTTTGATGGGAATTGTGATCTGAGAAATTTAAAGTTTAAAGTCTTTGTTGGTATTTGAACTTTCCGTTCTTTAAATTACATATCGCTAGATGCAAACTGACGTATTTAATGAATCTTCATTGAATCTTCTGCCTTGTGCTTCCAAGTTTTTTGAACAAAGTCATGAGCACTCTACAGCTTCTATTTTAAATATTAGAGAACCTGTCTCTATGGCTGTTAAATGTACATTAAAGTTAATTGAAGTTCAAAAAATATTGACCGCAACTTTTGCGTAATTTTTTTTTTGCCTTTTCTAATCTGATTTCTCCGAGAAAGAATGTGGATTTTAAATAATAAAACAACTACTAAAAATTTCTCATCCAAAAATGTTCAAAACTGAAGAATATACAACGATGAGTTAACGAAAAAAGAAAAAATCTTTTTCTAAAGTCCACAATGTTTCTACCAACGAGCAGACTATTAAACTAACACGGTCGGGTCAGGAATATGAGTTTTCAAAATTCAAGTAGACATTTTTTAGTTTCTATATACAATACATCATTTGACATATTATAGTCTGCAGCATTGCATTGAAACGCAGTCTTGTAACCTCTCTTCAGAATTAGTCATGAATCAAACGATCAACTCGGAAAATGCCTACGTGGTTCCGAACGCTTCGAAATTTTACAACAAAATTTGTTAGGCTGGCTATGGGAGTTTTTTTTTCAAAATCTGACCAGCAGGGACCGCACTTAATCCACACTAGCAATGGCATTACAAAGTAAAATTTTGTCCACAATTGAGCCAGAAAAAATTTCGAGGTAGCTAAATTTCTGTGAAATCAACGCGCCTTGATATAGTTATCGTCAGATCGATAAATGGAGTCGCGAGATAATAGATGCAAGAATGAAACGCGAACAAACCTTCAAATCTTTATCTCATCCGACAATATGAGAGCTTCCGCTGAAATATGTGTCTCAAAATGAGTTGGCACAATCGTTACTGATGAGTTTTTGTTGTCTCACCCAATGACCCACTCAAAAATTTATGTCTTATTTTATGGGCTGCAAAATCACTGACCGGAAACCTTTCATAGCAAAAACAAAATATTGCGAAGAGTTTTCATACAAGGTAGAAAGAATAGTTCTTTTGTTGGTTCGAATTAAATTGAACTGAAAATAATTGCAATGGTCGTTCGTGCATAAAGATTTCATTAATTTTCAAATTGATATCTTGAAAAATATATGACATTTATGTTTCTAAAAGATTTCTAAAAGATAAAATTTGACACCCAATAGCCAAACAGAGAATAGTTGGGATGAGTTTTTCAACATTAATTCAATATAACTCTGTAAATTATCTGAAAACTTTTATAATGGAACAGGGAAAAATTTCTCTAACAAAAACTATTTAGGAAATTATGTGTGTGACAAAAACAGTGCCCTTGTAAGGTTAAACGATAGCAAATCAACTCATACAAGCATCAAAAACTAGATAACAAATTTTTGTTGTCAGTTTGCATATAATATTTTGCACAACTCAACCTTTGAAGCCAAAATGAGTTCAACTCGAAAATCATAAGATTACAATCACTATTTTGACGTCTTCGAGACATGCTCTTATAACTTTTTCTGGAGTTTACCTTCAAAAGCAAAACTTTTCAAGAAAAAATTTGTCAATCATAAATCAGACAATACTTTTTGCGAAGAAAATTTATTCCTTTCCAATCAATCTTTCTCGCTCTTAGATAGTTTTTCACAATTTTCTGTTAAAAAACTGACCAAATTTACATGAAATTAACAGTATTCAGTCTTCTACGAGTACCACAGAAACAATTTAGACTGAAATTAAGTTTTATTCGCGTGTTCGAGATAAAAATGCGTGAATGTTCAAAAATAAAATCAAAAAAATTATTGTTTCTTTTCAGTTCTTCCAATTTATTTGGGTTTATATATTTGAATTCTTATTAAAAACCCAATGTTTTTTTGAAACTTGAAAAGTTGACAACAAATGGAAAGATCGAGGTTTTGGTTTGCGTTGTGCCTGGGTCAAAAATGCAACATATGCCAGATCCATGCGTTCTGAATAACATAAAAACTGGAAACTGATTTCAGAAAAAAAGCAAGCAACTTCTTCTAATCAATCAAGATAGTATAAAAATTTCGATAAGTGCAATTTTTTTTTAAAGATTTTAAATATATTTTACGACAAAACACAAAATCTTGATATTGAAAACTTTAAATTTCAGCTAAAACCAGGTTAGCAGCAAGTGAAACATAAAAACAGTATTCAATGCGAGGAATAGTGGTAAGGACAAAAAGCTAGAAAAACGCAAGTAAATGGGAACATTTTGCAATTTTAATTAAGTTTTTCTGTGAACAGTTCTCCTAATTGATTAGTTTCAACAGGCAATAAAATAAGGAGCAGAATTGCAAATTCAGAAAATAAGTTCAGTGAAGACAAGAAATTTGATACTTTTGGCTTTTTTCCAAATTATGGTTATCCTATATGCTTAAAATGTATTCTTTAGTAGAATAACTTAGATTCTGAGGGAAGAGTAAATGATTTACATGAAAAGATAGCAAAGTGCAATTTTTACACTACTTCGGTCTTTCAATTTGATCTTCTGACTTTTAAAATCTAGGTAGACTGGAATCTTCCGTGGTTAACTAATTCTTAGATATAAATCCAAACTGCACAAACGGAAAAGAAAAATTATCAACTTCTGTTTTCACTTGTTTTTTATATCGACCGTTGAAAATCACTTAAAACTCCAATAAACTGATAAGAAACTGTACAAAAACGTCAACTAATTTTAATTTCATTTGAAAATCAATCGAAGAACAAGACTAAACTTCACTGAAACAAATTAAATAAACTTTGATAGGCAAACTAACTGCAAATTTTATATTGAAAGTTTGTAGCCTAAGGTTATGCAAGTAAATGTTTTTTTAATTGAAATGTTTTTTCTGCTACAAATATAAATGGAACCTTTATAAAATAACCATATAAAACACATAGTGGGCTCAATTTTCAAATAAATCGCCAGATGCAACAAATCATAGAAAAAATCAATGCAAAAGTCTATAGAGATGTTCAGGAAGGTTTAAATTTGCACTAAGTTTAATCAAAAAATCTTAAGCAAAGGCTTGTATTAGCTTTTTTTTTCAACATTTCATCAATGGATTTTGGATTTAGTAAGCCATCTGGATTAATGCTAAAACAATTCAAAAAATGCGAAAGAGCAACTGTTTCTCTAAGTTTTAAAGAACCTCGTTTAAAATAAACCAAAATTCAAAAATGACAAACAAATTCTGCATATGACACACAATATAATCATTCGTTTCTTCGAAAATTTTGTACAAATGTATCAGCAGCTATTTTGACAAAAGTGTTCACAAACTCTGGTGATATCAAAACCAACGAGCTAATAGCTTTTAAAAAAGTTTCGACATTTTTCAAAGAAAAACTACTCACTTGGTGAGTGTGTGCATTTGTGTGGACACGTGTGTGTGTGTGTGTGTGTGTGTGTTTGTGTGTGTGTGTGTGTGTGTGTGAGAGAGAGAGAGAGAGAGAGAGTGTTTTGATGTGTTTGTACGTGTTTGTTTATACATTTATGTGTGCACCACTGTGTACAAATTAACGTTAGCGTGTTAAATTATGTATGTCATTGTGGTTAAATGTTGAATATGTTTAGAATTAGCATTTTTCTTTTATCGTGAAATATATTATCTAAAAAATGTTTTTTAATATTTTAATCAAGAACAAAATGGAAATTGTGATCTTTAAAAAGGTGAAAAGAAACGTTAAAATAATCCCTCAAACAGAAAATTTTCCATTTTAAGCTTCAAAAAATCCTGCTCACCAATACGCCAATTGGGTTTCGTTAAAGTTAATCCATTCAAATCAGCAAAATAAATTCGCAAACCGTTTTAAAAACAAATTTGCTTCTGTGTAAATTTTTATTTGGCTTTCATTATGTAAAGCGCCGACAGTTTATGATTTAAAAAGAAATTAAAATCTTATAAATTATAAAATAATCATTAAAAAATAAGTACTCGGTCATTTTGAAAAACAACTACGTCATTTGAATACTTGTGGCTTCGTTAGGAGCGTAAATCGTTGCCGAATTATTACAATGTTCGAAATCTTAGGGTTGATATTAGCTCCTATAGAGTTATGTATTTTAGTTTCCTGTTAGAGTATTCTCTAGTAAGTTGTGATTAAAAATGAAGCTTGAATTGATAGCTCAAAATCAGAAATCATAGTAAGAATCTTTCAGTGTCGAACAGTTGGATTAATGGGGAATACATGATTACCATCAATTAAGAGATTATGGTGTTGCAATCCGAAAAGATCCGGAACTTTTGCCGCAATGTTGTTGTCATTGAATCAACATAGCGAGCTAGTGGTTGCCTAAACAACTTTTTATAAATTTATCCAAACAAGGCCATGCAATCTTTTTTTCAACGAAGTTTAATTAGACAGTGCAGCATTTTGAAGGAGAAAACTACTAAATTCCTAAACTAGTAAACCAACAACTGAGGTGCGTTTGGTAACCATTTGGTGATTTTGCTGAACAATAATTGCTTGATAAAAGAAAGGTGCTTTCGCCAAGAGATGACATCAATCCGATATCAGCTCTTGGAGAAAACACCTCATAAAGCTCTAAACATTCCAATGGCGTGATCACCAGCGGAAGAATTTAAGAAAAGATGGATCTGTTTCTAATCCTCGATTGATCGACACAAAACTTTTATCCCTTCCAATCTTGTTTTTGTTTTCGAAAAACTCGCGACCTCCAAATTTAGCTCTAACAATTTTTGTCACCATCAACAACCAAACAAAAATCACTCGTTGCAATAAATTTTACATAAAACAAGTGATCATTAAATGAATTTTGGCACTGCATTATTATTAAAAAAACAATAGTGCCAAGCTGTCTTAAGCCTAAAAACAAGGTTTAAGTTTAAATTTGGAGTTAGAGTGGCATCGCGTTTCAGGAGTACTAATACATCATTGGTGACACATAAACAAAAAGTAGCCGGGTGTAAAAGAAAACAGTGGAAGACCAAAGCGGATAATTGCCAGAAGAACTTTGTGCCACAGTATTCATTAAGTGCAGATATTTTTTTCAAAATGTGCATTTTCAAAATTAACATTGGTCACAGCTTTATTCCCCAATTCAACCCCACGTTTTTTGCAAAATTCTTCATAATGCAATAGGACATATAGGACTAGGACGCAATTAAGACTTATGTTGAAACCAATAATTGCATCAAAGTACATGCACTTCAGGCAGAATCTCGAAGCTTATTTGTCGTAAGCATCCGATTGCAACGTTAGTCGTTCCTTAAAAACTTTTCGTAGTATCCTAATAGACAACACAGCTTGTTATGAAAATCGTTCTCTCCTAAATATACAAGCGCAAAAAGTATTGAGCTAGCAAGGTTCAAATAAAAATTAACTGCAATGTTTTGTGGATGCGAGAGCAACTGATGCGAAAAATGAAACACAAATGACATTCCAACGTTTTTGTAACTGAGAATCGAAAATCTATAAATAGATAATTCCAACCGCTACATCAAACAAGAAAATTGATGTTCAGATTGTAATCTGGAAAAATATTCCAACATGGAACTGAAAACAGAAATTAACGTTGTGTAGTGCAATTATCTTCCTTCAGTTTTCTAAATAAAAACTTGGGTTCCAGTTGAGTAATTAAAATAGTGTTGCCAATGTTATTGCAACCTTCAAAATGATTCAAATAAACCGCCAAAATTGCAACAAAACTTTGACTCTTTTGTTCAGCAACTTGAAACTTAGACGCGCTCTGATAATAAAAGAATTGACTAGAAAAATGTTTTAAAACAAATAGCAAGAGATACATGTTACTGCTTGCTAATATTTAGCGATTCTTAGCAATTTTTGTGGTAGATATTTTTTCCCAAAAATTCCGAAAATTGCAAAGTGTTCTCATCTCGCAGATTTTTTGTCCACTCTATTTGCGCAGAATGCCATACAAAAACTTAAGTCGACTGATCAAGAACATATTTTGGTTTCCAGCTTCTACACCCCATCTTGTAGATCTCCCTATCATTTCCCCCGATTTTAATCCTTTAAATAATATGTACTATTAATACTGGCAATATAATCATCCGGTCATGTCTGCTGAGCCCGTTGCTCACATGACACTATCACTATGAAACATGGGCTTAAATTATTCGTTTAATTTTGAGAAATGTTTTTTTAAATGCCGACTGCTTGTTTGCAGTGTTAGATGAATCGGGTTGAAAAGTAGAACCCTAATTTTAGTCTTTAATTTCTTTCTGCATATTTTATGCAACGTTAATACTTCCTATCGGCGTACCATTCAATGAGCACTGTTTGGTGCAGGATAACCGCTTCCATACCTTGAGATTAATGGGTACATAAAACCCCTTTCTCCCATTACAGTAAACATATGTAATAATGTGGGATGGAATGTTTTCGTAGAGGATGGGAGCGGGGTAGTTTGGAACCAATTTGGGCTCCACTTTTAAAATTAATCTCCTATCCAAAACCCTTCCGGCCGAGGTTCGGGTTTCATAAAAGATTTCTCGAGTCGTCCAAAATTCCATTTTTATGAGCCTTTCATGTTGTAAATTATTTAGACAAAGTTATGCACTTTGAGTTTTGAGTGACGACGTTAACGTTATATCTTATATTTCGCATTTACTTAAGAGCGCTCCATTTCTAGCAGACTGTTTTCAGTCTTCGAAGTACCTTAGTTAGCGTTAATTTGCTTCCTGTTTGTTACCACAAAAATAAGACAGACTAGAGGGAAAAAATGATGGTGAAAAAGTTCCTCTGAGCAATAATTTTCCCGTATTACTAAAACTAATTGAGCAACTAATTCAACCTGATAAAAACCTTTGCTTCGCCCCACCAATTTTAATCTGGTGTCTCCAAGCTTAAATTTTTCAATAAAACAAATAAAATTCGCTTTTAATTTTTTGATAAGTGACGTGATCAGTAAAAAAATTTAAGTAATCAAAATCATCCTGGAGTCATCAAGATCAATTAACAAGAAAAAGCTCAGAGGAAAAACGAAGTGAAAACACGAATTATCTTTGTTAATTTTGGATTTCAACTCAAAATTCTAACCAAAATTCAACATCAAAAAGTTAAAATGCTAATTTGAGTCCACAGGTAGCCTAATATTTTCAAATTTGAGCGCATTACAATTGCCATCATTGAGTGTGCATAATGAAACAAGGAAAATAATTAATGTGCGCCTACACAATGCTCCAACCCGTCAAATGCCTTAAACATAATAGGTTTGAAGGACGACAAAACAACTTAAAAATGGTCATAGATGCGTCCACGTCAACAAGTAAGTAAAAAATATAAGAAGATCTGCTTACTGTGAGAACAACTGCTGCATGCTTGATAAACAACAATAGAAGAGAAATTCGAAATTTTTGTTTCGCTAATTAATTTTCTAAACTGCCGTTTTGTGGTTCTCAAATTCCCACAGCAACATTCTCTGAAATTCGAAAATCAGTTCATGAAAAGTGTATCACAGTGACTCAAACTTTGGCCTAATCATAATACAGCTACCATTCAAATAAGAAAATGGGCTCCTCTAACACAGAAATAAACTATGCAATTTTTGGGGAACTTGGTCAAATTTGTAAAAAACTGATAACATATGACAAACGAAAAAAATATCTTCAAACAAAACAAGAAGTCAATTGACAGTAACCATAGATATTCGGAAGCGAGGGCTGCGTGACGAGATTCATATCAAGATAAATCAGTAAAGAAAAACCGAAGGAGTGAAAATTTGGAGTACAAATTCTGAATGTTGCCCAAAAATTTTGCAATTGCCTGCTATTAATATTCATTCCTAGGTAAAGTGAAATAAAAATTACAATGCAGACGGAAATATGTTTTCAGTTGGATTTTTGATGTTGTTTTGAACTCGGTTAAACTGACAATTAACTTGTTTAGCATAACTATCAAAAAATTATCAATAAAATAGATCAACAGTTTAATGAATCACATTTCATCAGTCTAATTCATTTCTCCACATAAAATTTTTGTATTTATTCTCTCCACCTTGGTCAGGTAAGAATAAAAGCTCGAGCTTGAAGGAATTAACATATCCTGAGAGGTTTTCTGCACTGGATCAACTACTGAAGTTCTCCGCACTTCATCAGGTAAGAACGCAATGGCCAGCACCAGTACTTTAAGCAGATCTCTTGAAGATGTTTTTTCACTTTCCTTTGGTGAGCCTGAAGTTTCAATGGAGACAAAAAACAGCAAAAATAGCCAAAACATTGCCGACAAAATTTTATTGCTGTGGACTTATGGAAATTCTCAGGGTCGAATAGGCTTTTAAGAAGCTTTTGAAAAAATTTACACTTTGAACATTCACCAACATTCGTTTGTGACGAACCATTGGTGAATGTTAAATGCACGTTGGTGAAAACATATATATTCTCTGCGGTCTTTTATGCGTCAAATGTCTGGAACCCAGGGCCACAGTATCTTCAACGCTTGGAAAGACTGCAGAGATCATGTTTAAAATGGATAACTTGCCGTTCTGTTCTGGGTGACAAAGAATACGTTGAGAGCCTAATTCGAAATCGCTTATTGCCAGTCAGTTATTTTCTAGTTCTTAACGACCTAATTCTGCTTAACCAGATTTTATTGGGCTTAACTTCGATGAATGCGTCAGACCACTGGTCAATAACTTTCGGTTGTCCAAAGACCAGATCAAGCGAAAAGATTTTTATTGAAGCGAGAAAAACATTTCGGAAACGTTCTGAAAATAATTACTTTAATAGAGTAGCCCGATTCAATAATTCTTTGTCTCAACTTAACAGTTTCGCTAACTATTCACCACACAAAAATCCATGTCAGTTTCGAAGAGAAGTGAAGAACTTTTTGGAAGGGGAGGCATTGAAAAGATTCAAATATAAAAGTTACCCTTCAGGATGGAAAGTTTTCGAGAAAACTTAATTATTGAAACTTAATTTCTCCCCTAATCTGGGGACTACCAAGCTGGTTGTAACCATGTTTGGTTGAATTCAATGTTATTATTATTATTATTATTATTATTATTATTATTATTATTATTATTATTAGAGCAGTTAACGTGTATCAGAGTTCGCAGACACAATTTGGGATGCTCACTTTCTGTTCACAAATACTCTTGCAGATAATTAGTTTTAATTAAGTTCAATGCTGTCTGGTGTCTTTTGTACTGTTTTTCCAATTTTGGGCTTATGGAAGCAGAAGGAAGGCGAAATTCAAAGTTTTTGTAAATCCATTATATCATTAGGCTCTTTTTCAAACCGCTTCTTAAATTTTTTTTATAGTTTCGCACAACTTTCTAAATTCTATTTCATATCCTGACTAAAGGAATGAATGCATAAAGATAGCTTCAATGGGAACAGAAAACTCCATATAACACTTAATGTACCGTCAGTAAGTTTATAGATCTTTTTTCATTTAATGACGCAGCAAATCTCTGATCAATACTTCGTGAAGATAACCAACTCTAGTCAGACGAACTTCACTCAATGACGACTGACGAGAATTTGCCCTTGCCAGTCACCGACTTAGTGAGCCTATCTTTCAGTAAGGCGGGCAGGATAATTGTCCCGGGTGGGTTAAAAAATTATGGGATGTTTCACAAATGAGAATTGTGTTTCACAAAGAATTACCCTCTCTTCGGTAGTTTTGGTGAATCGTTTATTCAAGACTACCGAGACTCTGAGGCTAAGTTGATTAACAAGATTCTATCAGCACTCTAAAACATTTACTACAAAACCAGTTCGAGAGCAATTACCTACTGACTTCCGTTAAGAGCAATTACTAAAATCAAGATGACATTCACTTGTGAAGACTGAAATAACATTGCCCACTTTGGGCGAATTGCTCTAAAACCACCGGTTAGCGCTGGTAGTTGACAGCTTCGGCATATTGAGGTTAGCATGGGGAGTGGTGTAGTGGGAGCGGGGGGAGGGGTTGGAACGGGAATAAGGATCGAACGCGCGTGTTAGGGTGGACGTGAGGTACGGAGCGGGTCCAAACCTGCAAAAACTGCCCTTTACACTATTATTTTGTCTTCTCAGAAGCTTCCATTAATTGTACACTTATAAACTTGCGAAGCTCTAAGACAGTTGCTCAGCAAATTATTGCCGGGCTATATCTATTTATCACGTTTTTGAGGACGCAAAGTTGTAAGCCTCTGACGAATAATTCGTCAAGCAAAAAATCGCATAACAAAGACCACAGAACTATACTGGTTCAGCAAAAAAAATCGCATCTGACCAAAATCGGCCGAGCAAAAAAATCATGCAACAGAGACCACTAAAATAATCGCAATAAACTTTGTTTGAGAGCACTTAATATTCATATTTCTATTAAAAACTGGATCCCGAATATTATTATAACAGGACACTCACATCCAAATACATAACCTACCAACTACAGACGGTCGAATTGCCCTCAAACGACATCAGAAAATTCTTTTGCATAAAAACACTGCCGTAAAAATTGCAACAAACCTTGTATGAATTCAATGAGTTTTTTACAAAATTTACTGGACAGACTTAATTTGTTTTGCCAACGCGATTTTGGCAATTATCGTTTAACTCTCCTCTTACAGCCCACTTTGCTGCAGAAAACCTGTTTCATTATTAAATAAATTCATCAAGAAACAAAAACAAATATTCAACCAGTAACCGCAAATCTGATCTTAAATTCTCACCCGGCAAAAATATAACCAAATATTAACATCAAATATCAAAACCAAGTTTCTTTTTAGTTTTCGTAGTATTTTTGAACAAATGCTGCACACTTCATAATCCTTATCGCAATTAGCACATATCTTAAAATAATTTAGTTCAGATTTGATTTCCATTCTTCAGTTATTTGTTAAAAACAAAGTGTTAATATAACTTTTCCTTCGACACATCATTTGTCCTGATTTTCTTCAGTCGATACAGTATGTTTCTCTTTGTACTCTGTGTATTTCGCCCATTTACCTCTGACTAAATCTGCGGGGTACTTTTTGGAATTCTTCTCGATCTTCGCTTTCACTGCTTCACTCAGGTCTACTTTGCACACTTGGGCTAATCTGACCAGATAGAGAAGCACGTCTGACAATTCGTCATCTGAAAAGCCACATGTTAACGTCTATCTATCTACTAGCATAGTTCACAGCGCTTGCGTAGCGTTGATCCCTGTAACCCCTACTATTTTTTCTCACAAAACAACTGAACAATAGGGCGTTTTTTTTTCCTGAACAGATCATATCTGAATGTTCTGAATACAGTCCGTATCAGTTGTTGGGGGACGGAAGTGGGGGGGGGGGCTCTTATTCTCATTTAAGAATCCTTGATCTTGCCTTATGAGAAATAAACAGAATTTCAAATTGTCCTCACTCAATTGCATCGAAGATCTAGGAAACAGAACGTGTAATTTAAATGCACTCACTCAAATACAAAACAAGAAAACTTAGCAAATTAACTCCATCTATATTTGACCTAAATTTATTTTTCTTAAATTAAACGCCAAGGAGACTAAAAAACTACGAGCAGTATCAATGGGTACAGGTTTTCTTTTGGTGTGGGGATTTAAGCCTGCATCTACTAACTCAAATTAGCTCTTTCTTTGGATGTGAGCTGCGAAGCCCCAATTGTGACCTGTTCGCCCTTCCACTGGAATATTTCGGCCAGTTCTCCCACCTCCCCCACTAAAGCACAAAGGAGGTTTCTCGGAGTGTGGTACTGGGTCCAGTCTCTCTCCACAACAAACGAAGTCTGAACAAACAACGCTGCATCACTAGCTTGCTTAATTATCTTGATAAAGAATACATATGACGATAGAGTGATACCCAGTCGGCATATGCATTTTTACCCCGGCTTTCGGACTCTATCCGACAAACCAAACTGATGCACATCAGATGCAAATCACTGGTTTTCCACTGAAGATCAAAAAGAAAAAATACAGACATAATTCTGCCTTTTCTGAGAATGTAAACGTCAAGGCAAAATTTTCCGTATTAGGGCGCACATTTATATTTGCCGCCTTCAGGCAGTCTTCTCATCCTCAACTTTTCTAAATTTAGTGTTAGGGTGAATAGTGACATCGGTAATAAGTGTTGTTCAATGAATATTGTTATTCAAATGTAGTAGTAGTGGTAGCTTAGACTTCATCAAGCTGCATCAAGCTCATGGATTTACACCAATCATTTGCCGTGATCTTCTGTACAGGATTGCAATTCCCACAATTGCGCATAAAAGACCACGAACAGCCGGTGACGTTCGAGTAGCAATTTTCGCAATAATTCCGGTACAGTTTAGTAAGATACCTTTTGTTTAAGCATTCAATCTGTATGCTGAAAGTATTTTAATTAGATTTAGTAACTGACTTGAAAAATTCTCATCCGCTTTTTCGTGCGAGTTTTCGAAATTTCGATTAGCTCACTTTGCAGATTGTCTTTCATTGATTATTCAGTGCCTCTTACAGTTTATCGACAAGGTGATATTGTAATTGCTTTTGACTAGAGACAGACAATCGCAGGCCGTGCATTTCGAAGTACGATAAAGGATGCAGTTGTAGTTTGTTTAACCTTCTCTAATAGCTAGTGTCCCAATTGCTTAAAATCCAAGAAGTCGATTGTTTCTGCATTTGCTCTTTTTTTGCATCGACTTTACTTGAGTACTACAACTGCGACGCATAGCTGATGACAGGCCACCACGTACCCAACATACGCATTGTTTTGTTTTCAAGTTCGCTACCACTGATGTGTTTCGTTTAAGATAGAATGTCTTGCAGACTTCCTGAACCGTTTGGCTGCAATTGCTTTCAGGTTTCTGCAATTTTAGTGGACATTAATTCACCAACAATTCTGTGTTATCGCATTAAGTTTTATTACAGGATCACTGACCGTTTTTTATTGACAGGTAGCTTTTTTCTGTTTACAGTCATTTTGTTTACTTCACACCAACGTTCGAATCTGTTTTAGGTCTTGCTGTAACTTGTCGAGGTCAGAAGAAACCAGTTTGAAATAATAAGCGTAGCCAAAAAGTTCAGATGGGAGTATTTTTTTAGTCAAATCATTCGCATAAATGATGAATATTAGAGGGCCAAGCAGGGATCCCTGCGTTACTCCTCTTGTTATGTTTTCTAAATTGGAGGTGCAATCCCAAGTTTAAGTATTGCTTTTGGTTCAAAGGGACAACTCCACTGACTCCACATTGCTTTTTACTTTCTCGATAAGGAGTTTTTGGGGTAGTGTCAAAAACGTTTTTTAAATCGGAGTAGAGGGCAAACAATTTATTTCCATAGAACTCGTGACAGTTATAAAAACGATAAAAAAGATTCAAGAGAAGCATCTTAGTTATCAGAGATCCATGTTTCCTACAAGTATGTTGTGACTGATGCGATTTCTCTGGCTATTTTATAGAACCCCTCGAAAAAAAAATTCCGAGAGTTACGAAAAAAATATTGTTCAGCATCAGTCCTGGTCTTATCCGAAATAGATACGACTTCACATAACTTCCACTTTGTTATGAAAGCACCTTTGACAATGACTGTCTTTTATTTTTGAGGACCATACTTCCGATGTTAACGTGATTGCATGCTTTGCAAATTTACAGTTTTGTTAGGATGTCATTAATTTTTCCTTCGTTAAAATTATTATAATAATAAGTCCTTTTCCATTGGTTCAAAATCAAAAATTGGCTCTCGCTTAGTGAAAACATTGGAAAAATCATCGAAAAAACTGCACTTTGCTGATCATCATTCGATTTTCTATTGTAGAAAATTGTTCCAGGGAAAAACCATTTTTTGTACTGATCTCAAGTTCTTTTGAAAAACGGGAGAACTGTCGCCCTCGAAATAATTTTTGTTCGAAGATTGCTTTATCTATTGCAAGGGACTTTATGAATTCAGCTTTGCTTTTTACTTTGATTAAGTTTAATTTTTTGTTATTTTTCTTTGCAATGTTGAGGTGATTTTATCCTATTTGAGGTTTCACTTCGAATCCACCCCGGCAAGTTTAACCTATGTACAGTTTTGAACTAATGTTTGAACTATGTACTAATGTCGGAAAAGGCACTTTTAAGATAATCTGGTTTAGTTGTTTCCAGCTTTATTGAGAGCATACCGATGTCTGTTTTTGTATGGAACTGGAGTGCAAACGTGTACGCCTTGTCGTCAGAGCTGTAGGAAATGTTACCTATGTATAAGTCTTATTAATGACTGTTTCTAGTTTATTCGTAAGAAGGATATAAAGTTGCTTTTTGTCAAAAGAGCCTCGTCAAGTACGAGCCACGGTTCGGTTAAACATATTACATCAAAATAATTTTAAATGCTTAAGCAGTTAGCAAATTTTGAACCTCGTTTTTATTTTCAATATACCACAAACATTCGATATTATTAAATTTATTTCTGGATTTTCTTGTCACTCCAACTCAATTCTTACGGTCCGTACATCCTCCAAGGTTTTAACCAGTTGTTGCAAAACAAGTTTTGAATACGAAGTTTCTTGGAGGTTACACAGGTTTTGATAAACTCACGCCTTTGCCGACTGTTCTCGTAAACGTATGGAGGAGGCTCGTTTTCAAGTTCAGGGGAATAACGCTTGTATATTCTTTCTAAAGATTGATTGAATATGACTCAGACCGTTTTCGTTTATATGCGCGTTATCCCAGTCAGATGATTTCGCAGTGGACCACACAGCGTCACCTGGGCCCCGATATGACCACTTCAAAACCTCTGAACTATTGTGCAATCTCCAGTTAAAAGCTTCATACCGATTAATTATGTGAGCCTCAGTAAGTTCGCGCTCTTGGTCCGGTGGAAATAGAGTGGGGATTCCAAAAACCAAAATAGATTCTGTGAATTCGCTGATCGTGTTCACAAGTTCAGAAACGCTGTCTGCAACTTCGACTGGTGTCGCGTTTGACGGGTGATAACCGTGGTACACGTCGCTGCAACATATTAACAGGAATAAATCTGATTACTTCCTGTATTCAAGCTCCAGGAAGAAACAAGATATCGCAATTTGTTAAATATAGACTTCTCGGTTGTGAATCACCAAGCAGCAAGTTCCTGTTTGATTTTTTTCTAATTAAAAGAGCCCCTCCCCTGAAAGGGTAGTCGGTCACCTCAGGCACAGAAAGTCAACTCCTGTGTTTATTATAAATCTTAACAGTAATCAAAAAGTAAAGGATCAGATGCGAAAAATGGAGAAATTAAAGCATCAGAATTATAATCAAAATAGATATGATAAATAGCTATCAAAATATAATGTATACTGATTTTGAATCAGGATTCAAAAAAAATCAACAAACATTTAGGACAACAGGCTCCCTTCCTCTACAATGGTTCCTATTGATGCTTCTATGGCACGGCGCCGTTACTATATAAGAAAATAGCACCTGCGCCTGGGGGGTCATAAAAGATTTGTCGTTGTTGTTGTAAAGTCTTTACAGCAAACCTGAAGGGCATTTATCCCATACGTTCAGTTTAGAAAATTGTCTACTTTTCTCTGCAGTTTTGGCTGTCGCATGCGAGCTGCAGATGCTGTTTTCGTTCAATTTCGTCTCCACGAATTTCCAGAAGAGCTGTATAATTCGCTTCTTGAGTCCAGTCGATGAGCTGATTGACTGTCCTAGTCTTCATCGAAGTGATCTCGGTGTCAACTTCGAAGGATTTGAGCATCGTTTTGACGGCTTCGGTAGTGCGGACAAGATTCTCATCGATTGTTTTCTTGGTATTTTCAGGAATCCCCTGGATTCGAAAGCTGGAAGAGATGTTGAAATCTGTCTTTTTGGTCGAAGTGTTGGCGGAGAAAGAGCGTGTGCAGCTTTCTCGCTCTTTTTGGCCGTAAGATTCGCATAGCTTAAGTTCAATTTTGTCACGACTGCTTTATTATGATACCAAGTTCGAGATCAACAAGCTCGGTGAACTTGTTTTCAAGCTTTAGCAGTTTTTCATCAATTTTGAGTTCAGACAAGTCGGTCTTGATCTTCGTTTGAGTACGGCATCGGATGAAGACATCGCGTTCGCCGTTGTCAACACACATATTGCACAAAAGCATGAATTGTTGCCCAGTTCTTTTATGCCATTTATTGCAACGTTGGAAAGCGCAGTGCACACCGCGGTGAGACAGAAATAGTCTTCTCGTTACTTGATATGTATCTCTTAGTACTTCTACCCATTTTGAAAGCTCTAGCCCAAGAAATTAATCAAGGACAATTAATGGTAGAAAAGAAGGGAAACAGAAAAGTTTTAGTTACCTTAGCCTTTATGCTCACTAAGCTTGGGGGGGGGGAACAGAATAGATCCGATTATCAAACTGCAGATTCCTCATATAAAGCGCACGCATAACTTACATATATTACATTTTCCTATCATGATCTCCAGCACATGATTTTCAAGTGCAATTAGAACAATAAAAATGCATACCGCTCATAACTGACAGGGCTGTTCAGCAACTGATTGCCCTCGGGCGTTAAGTTACATATTTCTTGCTCAGACAAAAAGGAGACAGACAAAATTCATCAAAATACCGACAGGACTAAAATCATTGCTACAAATTTTGTTTGGGAGCAATTAAAAACTAGAGCTCTTGTGTACCTGTAATCGTCTCAAATCATTTAAATCTAGGGGTGAAAATTGGAATTCATCGGCTGTCAAACTGTTATTCACAGATCTTTTCGATTCTTTGGAACTTGAATAACCCGCAACACGTTCCACATTGGCATTTTTGGCGTCACAACTACCATCAGTTGTATCAATGCTATCCATCAGACTCTATAAGCATTTTCATAATGAAGGCAAGGCCAGTGCTGACCAACCTTCAAAATTTTTAGGTCCAATAGTCAGAAGAAAAGGGGTCATCGGCACACGTAGAATAATTTCCGGGTCTTTCCCATTACAGCTCCCTCCCCCATTAAGGGATATTTACCATGATTGGGTGGGCTATAGGTTATCTGACCACTAAGCTGTCCCAGTCGTCTTTATTTAAAACTTACGCTCGTGTTTCTGCACAAAGGACAGTCGCAGAACAATTACCACGTGATTTTGTCCATCGAACCTATCATTGACAAATTTCCACATGAAAGTTAGCAATCGGTTTTTTAGACCCGTCGAACTTGGTATAGTAGTAGTAGCACAAGCTTCGGGTTATTGCCCCTGGGGTGTCAATCTCAGTGTTTGTCAGTCTAATTCAGTTTATCTTTTTCCAGTTGTTACATGTTCTACAGCTGCACATTCACTTCTGCTATTTTGCCTAGTATTTGATTCGTTTTTTCTCTTCATGTTCTCAATTTCAACATCCTTTTCATTCCGGTCTAGCGATACCAGAAGTAGCAAGTCGACTATCTCAGCCTAAATACTAAGTGTTGACAGTTTGAGCTTTAATAGGCGTTCCTTGTATCCTGATACTTGTCCATTGACAATCAGTTTCAGGTCAGTTTTGTTTAGACTTGCTGAAAGCTGACCTTTTAGATTCAGTAGCTTGCATTTTGACGCATTGAGATCCATTTGTTTTTCCCTGCACCACATTTCGATGTGGGTGGTTCCAGCTTCCAATTCCGTTTGGCTCTGTGCGATCATTTCAAAGTAATCTGCAAAGCCGTAGTTTTCTATTTCAGGTTTCATATTGGGTAGATTATTAATGAAAATCAGGAACAGTAGGGGTCCGAGGATGGATCCTTGGGGCACACCACTCTTGACATCCAGGTAATCGGAGCAATCATCATTTATCGTTACGTACTGTTGCCCGTCTTCAAGGTATGAACGCAAAAGTCTCCACAATTTACCACCTACTTCAATTTTTTTAAGTTTCTCTATCAGGATGTGCTGGTAAACTTTGTCGAAAGCTTGGGCGAAGACCAGATACAAGATTGTGAGTTTCTCAACCGTCTCATCGTCGTACTTACTATAGATAGAATCTATGAAAATCAAAATCAAAAAATGAATTGTGGCAGATCTGTTTTTTCTAAATCCAAACTGATTTTGATGCAGCCATACTTTGCAATGCCTATAGGGGTTATTGAAGATAAGTCTTTCGAACACTTTGGAGATGCAGCAAAGAAGACTAATGGGTCGGAACATTTGACGTCAGTTTTTTTACCTTCTTTGAAGATTGGTAAGATTTGACTGCTTTTCCAGTACACGCCCTTGTTTCGTACTGTCTGGAGTACTAATTTGAGTGACTTGCCATGAGATTTTGAGCATTGTTTCAAGATGACGTTTCCCAGTTTGTCTTGTCCCGTTGCTTTGTTTAACTTCAGGTTTTTCAATATTTTTTCAATTTCAAAATCTGTAATTTCAATGGTGTTTAGATTTCGATGTTGGGGATTGAGATGCGTTTATTTCTCTTCATTGTAAACAATTTTGAAGAAAGGGTTGAATAGGTCCGCTTTTTCTCTGTTGGATTCACCTCTCGTATTGCCGAGGTATACTATCTGAGGTAAATTTGGCTGCTTACGGATGCTGGCAATGTACTTCTCGATGTAACCGAACTGTCTTGAATGAAACACTTCGCTCAATAGTTTGCAAGTTCATTGCTTGTTGCCAACTCGATTTCTCGTTCTAGGCGTTTCAATTTAAGCGTTCTGTTCAGATTTAGCCTTCCGTTTCTGATTTTTGATTTGCAGTTTTTTTTTGGATGAGACGTTGGGGGAGCAATCCAGGGCTTGAGGCTCGCCCGATGTTTTGTGATTTTTAGAATAATACTGTCGATATAGCTTTCAATCGAATCGTAACATTTTTTTCGCAAAAAATCAATATTGCTGAGGCTGTATGGTTCGAAAGGATTTTTAAAAATTGTTTTATTCAAGTTTGCCCAGTTTGCTTTCTTGTAGGCATATTTTTTCCTTGTTTTTTCAAAGTCATGTTTGTCTGTATGATTGTTTTAATTGGGAGGTGGTCTGACAGTGGCTTACCATGGAATGAGTAAGTTCGGTTTAAGTATTCGTCGGTCAATAGAACAACCAATTTTTGCGATATGATGTTAGTAAAATTAAACTCTGATAAAAATTCGAATATTTCAGACTCATAGTCTTTGGATACCGACATTGTGTTTCAGTCAGTTTTCGAAAGATTAGAGTTTTTTGTTATCAGTGTGCATTCATAAGGTTCGCAATTGCTCTCATTGTTGAGTTCCTTGATGATAATATCAAACTTTTGCTTATCCCAGAGGTAGGGATTTCCGGAAGGTGGATTGTATGCGCAGCAGATGAGTATGGGTTTTTGTCTTGTGAGTGTCTTGACTGCCAACACGTCAGTGGGATCACTGCTGAACGACACTTTTTCATGATTAATACTTTTTCTGAGAGCTTTCAGCACTCCACCATGTTTGGTTGTTGATTTATCGCATGTGCGCACCCTTCGGTAGATGATAAAGTCTGTTAGAAACAGAGCATTGTTTGGATCGTCTTCGGTTAACCACAATTCCGTGAGGCACAGTATGTCATAGTCAGTACTAGTTAGTATGTTTGCTAGGGTTAGTCTTCTGTCTAATTTAAGTATGCTTCGAACGTTAAAATTCAGTAATGTGATTGTTTGTAGTCATTCACGATCGCTCTCCGGAGAGTCCCCATGGGTTCACCCTCGTAGAAAACCTATTTTTGTTGAATTTTTGCTCTAGTTTCAAGTTTCTGATTCGCAAATTCTTTCTGTCGAAGAGATGATTGTTTATTAGCAGCCGTCTCTTTCGGAGGCACTCATTTTCTTTCTTTGCATCATACTGTGACATTTGAGGGCTAATGAATACTTTTTGTTGTAAATTTCAACAAGTGAGCTGATTTAATTACCAGATCTCTGCTGATTTTAATTTCCATCAGGATGACAACCGTTCGGGAGCCTTCCTTTTCAGCCCTGTATTTTCCAATCATGTGGATTTTTGCTAGTCGTGTATCTTTGATTTTGAAAAACTCTTGGACTTCTTCAACATTTTCAATGTCAGAGTGAAATCATTCGTCAGGAGACTCTAAAGAGCTTTCCTGATTGCCCCTGATTCTAATGCCAAGCTTCTGAGCAGTGACATGGTATTGGTTAATTGTGGATTGTCCTGCTTTTATGTTCCCGGCATTTATGCTATAGCTTTTCCTATGGGGTTCTTTCATTCGTTTTAGTTCCTGCTGGTCTGTTTCAATCAAGTAATTTGAATTTCCAATATTTTCTTGGAAGATTTGCTGACGTATCTTGATATCCGATTTACAAATTGTGTCGTTCGGCAGTAAAATTCCGTTCGAGCTTCTTCAGTGTCTTTTTGAAACTTTAAAGAAGTCGTTCGACCGTCCGTCGAGTGTATGTTTCATTGACAAATTTCCACATCTATCATTGACAAATTTCCACATGAAAGTTAGCAATCGGTTTTTTAGACCCGTCGAACTTGGTATAGTAGTAGTAGCACAAGCTTCGGGTTATTGCCCCTGGGGTGTCAATCTCAGTGTTTGTCAGTCTAATTCAGTTTATCTTTTTCCAGTTGTTACATGTTCTACAGTTGCACATTCACTTCTGCTATTTTGCCTAGTATTTGATTCGTTTTTTCTCTTCATGTTCTCAATTTCAACATCCTTTTCATTCCGGTCTAGCGATATCAGAAGTAGCAAGTCGACTATCTCAGCCTAAATACTAAGTGTTGACAGTTTGAGCTTTAATAGGCGTTCCTTGTATCCTGATACTTGTCCATTGACAATCAGTTTCAGGTCAGTTTTGTTTAGACTTGCTGAAAGCTGACCTTTTAGATTCAGTAGCTTGCGTTTTGACGCATTGAGATCCATTTGTTTTTCCCTGCACCACATTTCGATGTGGGTGGTTCCAGCTTCCAATTCCGTTTGGCTCTGTGCGATCATTTCAAAGTAATCTGCAAAGCCGTAGTTTTCTATTTCAGGTTTCATATTGGGTAGATTATTAATGAAAATCAGGAACAGTAGGGATCCGAGGATGGATCCTTGGGGCACACCACTCTTGACATCCAGGTAATCGGAGCAATCATCATTTATCGTTACGTACTGTTGCCCGTCTTCAAGGTATGAACGCAAAAGTCTCCACAATTTACCACCTACTTCAATTTTTTTAAGTTTCTCTATAAGGATGTGCTGGTAAACTTTGTCGAAAGCTTGGGCGAAGACCAGATACAAGATTGTGAGTTTGTCAACCGTCTCATCTTCGTACTTACTATAGATAGAATCTATGAAAATCAAAATCAAAAAATGAATTGTGGCAGATCTGTTTTTTCTAAATCCAAACTGATTTTGATGCAGCCATACTTTGCAATGCCTATAGGGGTTATTGAAGATAAGTCTTTCGAACACTTTGGAGATGCAGCAAAGAAGACTAATGGGTCGGAACATTTGACGTCAGTTTTTTTACCTTCTTTGAAGATTGGTAAGATTTGACTGCTTTTCCAGTACACGCCCTTGTTTCGTACTGTCTGGAGTACTAATTTGAGTGACTTGCCATGAGATTTTGGGCATTGTTTCAAGATGACGTTTCCCAGTTTGTCTTGTCCCGTTGCTTTGTTTAACTTCAGGTTTTTCAATATTTGTTCAATTTCAAAATCTGTAATTTCAATGGTGTTTAGAATTCGATGTTGGGGATTGAGATGCGTTTATTTCTCTTCATTGTAAACACTTTTGAAGAAAGGGTTGAATAGGTCCGCTTTTTTTCTGTTGGATTCACCTCTCGTATTGCCGAGGTATACTATCTGAGGTAAATTTGGCTGCTTACGGATGCTGGCAATGTACTTCTCGATGTAACCGAACTGTCTTGAATGAAACACTTCGCTCAATAGTTTGCAAGTTCATTGCTTGTTGCCAACTCGATTTCTCGTTCTAGGCGTTTCAATTTAAGCGTTCTGTTCAGATTTAGCCTTCCGTTTCTGATTTTTGATTTGCAGTTTTTTTTGGATGAGACGTTGGGGGAGCAATCCAGGGCTTGAGGCTCGCCCGATGTTTTGTGATTTTTAGAATAATACTGTCGATATAGCTTTCAATCGAATCGTTACATTTTTTTTGCAGGAAATCAATATTGCTGAGGCTGTATGGTTCGAAAGGATTTTTAAAAATTGTTTTATTCAAGTTTGCCCAGTCTGCTTTCTTGTAGGCATATTTTTTCCCTGTTTTTTCAAAGTCATGTTTGTCTGTATGATTGTTTTAATTGGGAGGTGGTCTGACAGTGGCTTACCATGGAATGAGTAAGTTCGGTTTAAGTATTCGTCGGTCAATAGAACAACCAATTTTTGCGATATGATGTTAGTAAAATTAAACTCTGATAAAAATTCGAATATTTCAGACTCATAGTCTTTGGATACCGACATTGTGTTTCAGTCAGTTTTCGAAAGATTAGAGTTTTTTGTTATCAGTGTGCATTCATAAGGTTCGCAATTGCTCTCATTGTTGAGTTCCTTGATGATAATATCAAACTTTTGCTTATCCCAGAGGTAGGGATTTCCGGAAGGTGGATTGTATGCGCAGCAGATGAGTATGGGTTTTTGTCTTGTGAGTGTCTTGACTGCCAACACGTCAGTGGGATCACTGCTGAACGACACTTTTTCATGATTAATACTTTTTCTGAGAGCTTTCAGCACTCCACCATGTTTGGTTGTTGATTTGTCGCATGTGCGCACCCTTCGGTAGATGATAAAGTCTGTTAGAAACAGAGCATTGTTTGGATCGTCTTCGGTTAACCACAATTCCGTGAGGCACAGTATGTCATAGTCAGTACTAGTTAGTGTGTTTGCTAGGGTTAGTCTTCTGTCTAATTTAAGTATGCTTCGAACGTTAAAATTCAGTAATGTGATTGTTTGTAGTCATTCACGATCGCTCTCCGGAGAGTCCCCATGGGTTCACCCTCGTAGAAAACCTATTTTTGGTGAACTTTTGCTCTAGTTTCAAGTTTCTGATTCGCAAATTCTTTCTGTCGAAGAGATGATTGTTTATTAGCAGCCGTCTCTTTCGGAGGCACTCATTTTCTTTCTTTGCATCATACTGTGACATTTGAGGGCTAATGAATACTTTTTGTTGTAAATTTCAACAGGTGAGCTGATTTAATTACCAGATCTCTGCTGATTTTAATTTCCATCAGGATGACAACCGTTCGGGAGCCTTCTTTTTCAGCCCTGTATTTTCCAATCATGTGGATTTTTGCTAGTCGTGTATCTTTGATTTTGAAAAACTCTTGGACTTCTTCAACATTTTCAATGTCAGAGTGAATTCATTCGTCAGGAGACTCTAAAGAGCTTTCCTGATTGCCCCTGATTTCAATGCCAAGCTTCTGAGCAGTGACATGGTATTGGTTAATTGTGGATTGTCCTGCTTTTATGTTCCCGACAACTATGCTATAGCTTTTCCGATGGGGTTCTTTCATTCGTTTTAGTTCCTGCTGGTCTGTTTCAATCAAGTAATTTGAATTTCCAAAATTTTCTTGGAAGATTTGCTGACGTATCTTGATATCCGATTTACAAATTGTGTCGTTCGGCAGTAAAACTCCGTTCGAGCTTCTTCAGTGTCTTTTTGAAACTTTAAAGAAGTCGTTCGACCGTCCGTCGAGTGTATGTTTGGGAACGAGCTCTTCACGTTGGTCCATTTTATTATATGATAAAACAAATCATTTACCTGCATGATGTCGATATTTTCGAGCTAACATTTTAGGGATGTCATAGTGATCTCGTTCAAACAATTTTTGAGTTATCTTGCAATGATAATTACCCTCTCAGAAAAAATTACTGTGACCTCCATTCAAAATTGAGTTCACAAAAATTTTTTCAAATTATAAAACGATTTTTTGTCAAAAATAACGACAGTTACTGGACTTTTTACAACAATTACAAAAATCGGTTTAAAAACGCCCATAATCTTCTGGCCAAGGGCCGATGGGGCAAAAAGTGTGACATAGTTGTTTGGCATGATCTAATTAGCAACAACCAACTTCTCGGGCCAAAAATAGAACAGTTAAAAACCAAGTAGTGTGAGGGAGCTGGCCAACCACTTGATAGCAAATAAGAACGATCTTAAAGCAATTGTAAACTGTCAGCGAACTCGGACCGCTTAAGTTTTCGAAGAATTGGAATAATGATTCGAAGGATGACGAAGTAAGTGATATCAAAGCGCAGGCAGAGAACACAACTGCAAAAGTACAGAGTGCTCCATCAGGAACCGGAACATAAGATGAAAACCCTGGCTACGTTTCTACTCCAACAAGGCAGCCTGAAAGTCTTACTAAAGATATGGAAAGGGAACAACCTGGGGATACGACAGTAGGCGACAAAAACCAGTCGGCTAAGTTGTCTGAGAGAGGACAGGCCTTTGCAAAATGATTTTAACAATAATGTTGATAAGTTAGGTGGTGGTGAACTATTGAAAGTTTTCTGCACGTCTTATTATTATGTCCGAAGCATCCGGTAAGATAAAAATTTAATGAGGTGATCTTCTTGGCGGATGTAGACGTAATAGTTTGCGAGTTGCAGGAGTACAAAACAAGCGCTGAAAAGTTATATGAAAAAGAGTCCACAGCGAAACGGTAAGGAAAAAACGTTCATGAGGCACAGATGGAAAGAGAAAATAAAAAAGCCATTAATTTTTGAAAGATCAAATATTACTATCTCTACCGTTTGGTAGAAGGAGTGCATTTTGTGTGATGAAAATGACAACATAAAGTAATCAAGTTATTTTGTGCCAATGATTATGGGCTCTGTAGTGCGGAAAGAGACGACATTAAATTGAAAACGGAGACACAGAATAATAGAAGTTTGCTGCAATTATTCAAACGGGCGAAGAGACGTGGAAAAAATTATCGCAAGCACAGGACAACTGGATTGCAGGAGAGTTTGCCTGATTTTATGGAGCTGCTAAAGCATATTAAAAGAGATCTTTACTTCGGCTCTCTCTGTCAATACCTTGAAGCAGTTACGGGAACCGGGAAATATATTCGCTCTCCCTTTTTTTAGAAGACACCAGAAACATGTATTCACACAATCAAGAAAGTTGCTAGAGTCAATGTAGAACGCATAACCTTAGAGAAAGATTATCGAACATTTTCCCTCCTTGTTTGTAGTAGTTTATACACCAATGAATCTGTAGAGGAGGCAATCAAAATTGCTCCTAAAGAATGGTACTTTGATGACGGGATCCAGAGATTTCGAGGTCAACTATTAGGACCGATGTGAGATTAGCCTTAACAAAAGATCACTTTATGTACAGCAAGAATTGGACACAAAATCGGATGAGTTAGCCATGCGTGTTTTGATTACCGTGAGATTAGCCATGGCTGCCCTTTTGCAAACCTTTGGAAAAATCCGAACAGTCGATGAAAAACTGGTTTCGTGCAAAGATGCAAGGAAACAGTGACACGGAGTAAAAAAACACGTAGGAAGTTGTGCACAGCTGTTCCTATTGCGCTGAAAAAGGTACAATAAGTAACACACATCTATTGAAATTGGTGACAAGGTATATAGATGACAGAATGTGCACAGTAGGAGGGCATTGTCACGAAAAATTTAAATTTTTGTGAATAGACACCAATTTGCGAATAGAGTTGATTGGAATAGACACCTTGCCTTCCTAGGTCTGAGCATAAGCGCAAATATTGCAGGAAAATTAGCTAACATGGATATCAAAGGTCTACTGATACCGACATCTAACTTCCCGTAGCCGTGCACCAATGGAACATACAAAAAACGTGACTCAAGGGGCTTTACATAGCTTTATTAACACAACCTTTGATTGGAACGTTTTAATGCAGCTCCTAATAAAACTCAAGATTAGAGAGGTGTTAGAAAAAAAATAATCACAAAAGAAAGGTAAGAGCAAAATCACGAAGAGAAAAAACATATCAACACAAAAGACTCAACTAAAGTGATCATACAAATAAAAGATTCTTGAATTTTTTTTAGTATACTGACAAACATGTAGGTCCTAATAAATGCAGCGCCTAATAAAACTCAAGATTAAAGAGGTGTTAGAAAAAATAAAAAAATAGTCACAAAAGAAAGGTAAGAGCTAAATCACTAGGAGAATAAAAACATATCAACAACATAGACTCAGCTAAAATGATTATACAAAGAAGAATTTCTTTGAGTATACTGAGAAACATGTCTGCCATCCAATTTTTTTTTTCAGCGGAAGCATTAGCAATTTTTTTGCACGACGAAGTTATTTTTCAGTTGGATGTTTGAAATCGCTTTTGGTATGTAAATACTCCACAGGTAATGGACGCACATCCATTTATGTTGACAAAACCAGCCGGAATGTTACAATTAGATGTTCACAAAGGAAAATTTCTCCTGTAAGACATATCGTTGAATGCTATAAAACGGCACACAGTTTTGAATTCGACATACATGAGGCATGTCACGGTGTTAAAAAACGAATGTCAATTGTAGCAATTTACATCAAAAAACTTAAATTGCAACTAAATACCTGATGAATTCCGGGTCGACGATTGACATTAAGATATTAGTTTAAATGCAAAATTGACTTCTAAATTTTGTAAAACAGTTTTATACTCAACTCCCAAAACTTAAAACATAACCTAATAGGTTTGGGAGAAAAAACCTCTGTTCAGAAAAAGAGAACAAAGCACCCCGAAACTTTGAAAACCCAAGCATGAAGAGGATAAATTTTTTTGAATTAAAAATAAGCAAGTGTTATAACTGTAATTTCAATTTTAAAAGAAAATCTGTGAAAAATTTTACTGCTGTTTCATCTCATTTTGTGGAATAGGACAAACTTTGTAAGACTTCTTTTTCCTTTTTTATTGACTTTTTTCAAATTTAATTTTAAGCCAATCTGAAGGTGAACGCAATTTTTAGAACACGTTACTTTTTACTGATAATTTTTTCCAATTGAGAATTCGTATTCCATTTTCTTTGAATTCATAAGTATCAGTATGACTAGTTAAAACAAGCTACATTCAGTTTCTGACTTATTATTTCTTTATATCTGTCCCTCCTTAGAAATTTCTCGATAAATTGTTTTTTTTCTAACAAAACTACAAAAGGTTATATTCCAACCAATGAGCCTTACAAAGATTCCACACTATGAAACACAACAGCTACTAAAAATTTACTCAGAAAAAATCACTCGTAAATTAATATCAATGCAACAAGCTAGGCTCCACGAGCCGCCGACTCAAATCAATACACGAATCAGTTGTGAAGCCTTCCAGCCCGCCTATAAACCAATATAAACTTGGTTTTTACGCTTAGGACCTCGGCAGCCTATGTGAGAGATATTTGCCATGCAATGTGGTGATTTCCAGAGTGCTAATGTATTTTTATCTCGCCCCACTTTGCGTCGTTTTTTTCTTTCCAAGGTTTTTGTTGCTTATTGCTCCAAAGTGGTTGTTGCAAACATCCCATCGTCTCTAATTTACGAAATCATGAGCGGAACAAAACTATTTTCTCTCCTTCCGAAATGTTCTGTTATTTTTTGAACTTTTAATTTCCTTATGCCTCATGATAATTTAAGGATTGCTTGATTTCGATTGGGCCTCACCTTAAATTTCGGCCAACAATTTTTATTTCACTCCTAAGAAAGTTCTGTTGAACACAGACCCCCACAGGCCATTTTATGTGATGCAAAATCAAGCATTGTTGTCAGTTCTAGTAGATAGATTTTTAAACTTTTTGCTTTTTAGCAACTGATGTGACAGCTCATCTTTGTAGCCATAGCATACGTCTTGCGTTATTTTAGCCAACGCACCTCTAATTTATTTGTGTCTCATGAGGTTAATATCCTTTTTTGCGCAGTGGAGATTACTGATTATTTTCAATTTTCACCCTCAAGGTTTTTGTATAGGATTGTTTTTGCCTTCATATTTTATCGAATGCACAAACGTTCACATAATTCTATTTAAGTCCACCTGAAACAGTAGCGTTTTGGCAGCACCGGGATGAGGCAGTCCGGGGCTTTTTTGGCGCCAATGTTACAACGTACTGTTTGACTGCTGGTAACGTGCGGAACATCGATTCTTATGCGAATTAATATCCTCTTAAGTCGAGTTTTGTGTTGCTCTTGGTTGACCCCACCATGTATGATTCCCAAGATCCTTGACAACAGCGGGTTACGGAGCGTAGTCCGTGTTCTAATCTAGTGCTCCTTGATTTTGATTACAGCCTCCCGATTAGTAGCGAATACAATTGGCGTGTGAGATTGGTGACGGTCGATTGAAAAGTTTAAGACCCCAATATTTTCTGGAAGTTTTTTTCCGCCACTAAGAAAACGATCTTGGCATCAGAAGTAGCCCAATCGAGTCTTTGTCCAAGGTTTTCATTACACCTCTCGAAAAATACGTTAAAGCGTTTTACAGTGATATTTCTTCATTTTTCAAATATCTGAGGCCGACTTCAAAATATTTGGATGTTGCTACTAAGAAAAGTTCCAATTCTTTTCCACTGCTGGCGACGAATCCCAAAAACGATACTTTCTGAAATGTTGACATCAATGTGTAAAAAAAGTTTTGATTTCGTGTGGTCGTGTACAATCAATTGGATTTCTTCACATTCAGCAGATATCTAAAATCTTTACAAGGATCGGACAGACGAGTGGAGAACATCAGTACGTTCTTTGTCTTTACTAACGCGCTACCATTGACCGCGTACTATGGTTGCTTTACGTTACCGTTTTGCATGAGGTGAATAAATGGGGGGGGGGGGCTCGGCTACACCATACATTGCTGCCATGGATGCAAAAGTCTGTTCCAGGGTGGTGCCACCATGGAACTACAGGCGTGTGATTGTTATGAGAAAGCCGGATAGGACTGTGTATGAATATTTGAGGCGGCATCATTTGAACTATGCCAATTGTTTTTCAGAAATTTGTCGGCAGCTAGCTTGTAGGCAATTTTGAATGGTTTTCATTGCTGCTTTTTAACTTTCTTTGCCCTTAGAGAACGCAATTACAATATTGACACGTCAAATTAAGCTGTGTTCAGCAAAATGCCACTTGTCAATGCAGCCGAAACAGTTTGACCAAAAATAAAAATTTTTTGCAGGACAAAAGAAATTTCTGTGAACAGACAAAGTCTTTTCTAACATGGTGCCTAGAGCTGAAAAGGCACTATATAAAAAGTTCAGTAAAAAGGCCCTTTCTAAAACCCATTCCATTTATTTTAAAAAGCTGAACACGGAAGGAAGCATATATACATAGCGTATTGACTACTGATGCAGAAATTGTAGGATCAGCCGAAAAGTGAAAATTGGGACAATCTAATGGCAGTAAAACCCTTAAGAACAAAACGATATTCATATCTTATTCTACTCTACTAGCTCAATTGATTGAAGCCCCTTATAAAACTCCTTCTGCCTGAGTTTTTCGGATACGGATAACATGCAGGGGCAACTTACAACTGGTGAACTACTTTCCGAAACATAAATGAAAATTTCTAAAAAGAACTTTAAGACTCACGTGGTGTCTCAAAAAGATTGTAGTTGATGCAAATCCATCAATGTCGGCTGGAAAAGTACACTTGTAGCCACTAGTCGTGCAGAGCTTAAAAAAGTTTCTCTGGTTGTTCAAAATCTCAAAGAATATTATGGCTTGAAAACCAATATATGATTGTTCATTTTTGATTCAGCTTGAAAGAAGATTAACTGAAAATGCAAATTTTGAATGAAAGAATTTCACCCATGTCAGTTAAAGAAAAATCAAAAGTTTTCAATAAATGAACCTGGGAACATTTTTGCAACACGCAAAATAAAATAAAGGAGAAAGTAATGCGAAATTCCAAATTGTAAACGGTATAAAAATACTTATGAGATTTTCGCTGAATTCGACAACCTAAAACAAAATCAATATGTACACACTGAACGAAATTGAGACAGAGTCGAAGAACTTTTGCCGCAATAAAATCAGTTTTGCATATCTATTCCCCTCTTGCCATAAATTTTTATCAAGCCCCATTACATATTATATCATGCTATAGAGAAGTTTTCAAATTAAATAAATCGCAACAAGAAAGATACAGAATGAATAACAAAGGAAATCAATAAAAAACCGAAAATAATCCATTTCTTTCTTGTCCAAACAGAAAACATTTTAATTAAGTAGGAAGAAAGCTCAAAGATTACATGCCTTACCACCTGTATATGAAATTTTGATTTCAATTCACATCGCGTGGAGTACAAGATGCGAACTCTCTTTATTTTCAGACAGGTCGAGCAGCAAAATATAGCCACTAGGCTGTCAGAACATCAGAAGAGAGCTTCCCAGGTAGGTCAAGATCTCATAGGATACTGGCGGTCAGCAAACTCAAGGTCTTCGGGCATCCTTGAATCAACTTTCAATGTTTATAAATAATGCCTATACTAAGCACGCTCATGCTGATATTAGGGGCGGAAAAAGTCGCAACTTTTCAGCACAGAAGTTATGTCAAAAAAAAATTTCATGAAAAGCTTGTAAAAATAAAAAAAAATAAAACATCTAATGCTGATATTAGGGGCGGGATGCTGATATCTAATGCTGATAAAAAAAACATCTAATGCTGATATAAAACACCTATTGCTCATGCTGATATTATTACAAGCAAAATTTCATGAAAAGCTTGTAAAAATAAAAAACAAAAAAAAATAAAACATCTAATGCTGATATTAGGGGCGGGATGCTGATATCTAATGCTGATAAAAAAACATCTAATGCTGATATAAAACACCTATTGCTCATGCTGATATTATTACAAGCAAAATTTCATGAAAAGCTTGTAAAAATAAAAAACAAAAAAAAATTAAAACATCTAATGCTGATATTAGGGGCGGGATGCTGATATCTAATGCTGATAAAAAAAACATCTAATGCTGATATAAAACACCTATTGCTCATGCTGATATTCTTACAAGCAAAATTTCATGAAAAGCTTGTAAAAATAAAAAAACAAAACAAAAAAAAACATCTAATGCTGATATTAGGGGTGGAATGCTGATATCTAACGCTGATAAAAAATAAAACATCTAATGCTGATATAAAACACCTATTGTTCATGCTGATATTATTACAAGCAAAATTTCATGAAAAGCTTGTAAAAATAAAAAACAAAAAAAATAAAACATCTAATGCTGATATTAGGGGCGGAATGCTGATATCTAACGCTGATAAAAAATGAAACATCTAATGCTGATAAAAAACTTTTAATGCTCATGCTGATATTGGGGGCGGAAAAAGACGCAACTTTTCAGCACAGAATTTTTGTCAAAAAATCTTTCATGAAAAGCTTGTAAAAATAAAAAAAACAAAAAAAAATAAAACAAAACAAATGAATTAAATAAATAAAAACATATTTGGATAATTCTGGAACATGAGATATTAAAATAGTATTATATTGGGTAAGTTTTTTAATAAAAAACAAAATCAGTTTCTAAAACTTAAATAATTCGACTGATGTTGGTTGATTTCTCGGAGTCTAAAAAGACACAATTCGAAATCCAATTGTAAATAATTTTTTTATACCTCTGAATATGATGCTAAAACTTTAACATACCGATATAACCGACGTTTGAAGCCGTTTTCTTGTGATAAAAACTGTTTTGTGCATCACAGCTTTTGTCATTTCTAAAAAATCAAGACAGTCGGATAAGCAGAAATACAAGAACTTCGGTTCTCAGTGGAATTGCTCTCAACTCTGATACGGCTCTCGATTATCCGTGTATTAGCTAGAAAAAATTAATTGGATCTTTTCCGTTTGTGCCCCCACCCGTACGTAATGCTCCCCCCAGTTACAGAGCACGTGCCATTACATAGTAAATCATTATGCAATATGCACCCACTACGTGGGGGGGGGGCACAAAAGGAAAAGATACAAAAACTAATTTTCTGAAAAAGTTGGCTAGGCGATTATCACAATAAAATAATTTTCTTTTGTCGATGATGAGTAAGTAAGATCATTTGATGTGTAGATATACAGTAAAGCCATTAAAAAGCAATTGAGGTTGAGCTGAATGATTTGGAGTCTAGTGATAGATATCGACCTGGAAATTCCGCGATCGGCTAAGAGACACCTCCAAGGTTGCCTAAAAAATTGTCAAAAAAGTATGGTACATACAGTCGGTGAGCTTAAAAAGAGGGCTCCATTTCCCAGAAACCTAGCCAAAGAAGAGTTGAGATTTTTTAATGAACTGTACAGGAGCCCGCATTAGATAAAACACTGATAAAAACTTTTCATTTTCTGTAATGTATTTGTTTAAAATTTTAATTTCAGTAACTGCTAACATTGATCGGTATATTCCCACAAAGAAAATTTTTTAAACCCAAAAGATAGCAGCTGCTTTCCGTTTTGTGATATTTGTTCCGTTAAATGCCATTGTTTAACATATTTGAAAAGATTTAAAACACTCTTTCGAAGATTTATATCAGTATAGCAACGTATCAAATATATCAGTGTAGCAACGTGTCGAATTTATCAGTATAGCAACGTGTTAACGATAAAAATAATCGAGACTACGTGTTAGTATTCGCTATGATCATAGCAACAAGTGAGAGTTTAGACGGCAAGGTTTATTTGATGCTCTTTTACAGGTTTTTGTCTGATGTTATTGAATTCAAAATCGGTTCATATTCAATCAACAATCGTCTAAAGAACCTAAAAATATTAAGCCAAAAACCACTTTAATCAGTACATATCGTGGTTATTTCTACCTAAACTTAGGTTATACGAACTTTATCCGAACATTATACGTAAATTGGACGCAATTCTATACGAAGTTTAAAGATTCGATTCTGATTGGCTAAAAAATGACGCATTTTGGTATATTTTTAGCTTGTTAACGACATCTATTTATTTGTTAAAATCCTCCGGACCAGACGATGTTGGGAGGATGGGTACCAGCTGTACAAGTGGGCGAACGAGCGATCCGCAGGACGTGTGCAATACGGCGCAGCGTGCGACGCTGTCTGAACCGTAACGGAGTTCAGTGATCCGAGCAGTAGGGTGATATCCCGTAGGATTGGTCTCCTCAACCATCCAAACCAAGTCACCAGTCTTTAGGTGTTGCTCGGCAGGCATGTGCCACTTAGAACGTCGGTTCAGTGTCGGGACGTATTCTTTGATCCAACGAGACCAAATAGCGTTAGCGTAAGATTGCGCGCGGGCGTAACGCTTACGGTGATCAAGCTCATCTACGCAAATGATGGAAGGGGGAGTACGTGCTCGGTTACCGAGGAGAAAATTATTAGGTGTTAACGCGCTTAGATCAGACGGGTCGGTGCTTATGGGCGTTAACGGACGTCAATAAAGTGCATATTCGACCAGACAAAACTGGTACTTAAAACTTTATCTGTGAGGCGACGTGTTCCAATTATTGGGTAAAGTACGGGCTTGAAACTACGTACCAGCCTCTCCCAGATGCCATCTTGATGTGGCGCACTGGGCGGGTTGAACCTACACTTAATGCCTTTGTGGGCAAGTTCCAGGTCGATATTGATGGTGTTCCACTTTTCGATGTTCTCGCGTAGTTCTTTTTCTGCACTAACAAAGTTAGTACCATTATGAGACCAAATAATGGCCCGTGTACCCCGACGGGAGACTAACCGCTTCACTCTCAATACACTAACTGGCGTTCATGGATGGAACGGCACGAGTAGTTAGGCACGTGAAGAGGAAACCCCACCTGTTCTCGGTAGTCCTGCGTACAGTAACGTAAAACGGGCCGAAGTAGACGACCCCGGTGTTCGTGAAGGGAGGAGAATTGTATGCGAGTCTTTCTACTGGGAGGTCAGCCATGATTGGTTGGATAGTGGCAGCTCGGAACTTTTTGCACGTGACGCAGTTGGATTTAACTGAACGCAGCGAGGATCGTATTTTGAGGATGGTATAAAGTTCTTGTACTTTAGCCTGCAGGTAGTCAATACCTTGATGATGATGTTTAACGTGGTTCTGCCTAAGGAACAACTTTACAAATGCATGGCGTGCGTTGAGAACGATAGGATGTTTTACATTAAAGTCATCTTCGACCAACCGTTTGATACGGCCGGCCGATCGGATTAGACAATTTGGCCCTATAAAGGGAGAAAACGGAGAAATACGTCTACTCCGTTTAACGGGTTTGCTTTCGAGATCTTTTCTCTCTGCATTGAATGAAACCCCTTGGACAAGATACTGGAGATGACGCTCCGCTTCCTCAAGCTCTGTGGGGTCTATGATGCTACCATCGCCAATACCGTAACATTCGTGAGAAGGTAACGAGCGGAGTGCGTACGCTATTATCCGTACTTGTGCGTACTTAAATCTGCAATTTCTGATAAGAGCTGTACTTATCGAAGGGAATTAGTTGCGGGGCGGTTCCTTAGTTGACTTGGTTACGGATGCAGCCAGTGATGTATTGGTTTCATCATTTTCCTTATTTACTATACCAAGTTTGATGTTTTTAACTACTTCGGTGCTTGGACCGAACGAGAATTCCTTGGTTCTTAAGAAATCTGGACCCCTCACCCAGCTACTTGATTGCAAAACCTCAGGGGACATACCACAAGTACCGGCATCTGCCTGATTATCGCCTGAGGCAACGCGGTTTTATTCGTCAACGCAAGTGTGTGCTTGCTTGTGGAGTGAAGCAACTTTAAGACAGTAGTGCTATCGGTCCACATAAAAATTTTGTTAAAAAGCACAGTAAGGGCTCAATAGATGTCTTGTTTCAACCGAGCCGCCAGTAAAGCAGCTTGGAGCTCTAGCTTTGCAATTGTCATCACCTTAATAGGTGCTACGCGAGCGTTACCCGGGACAAATGCAAGCTCTTTTATTGGCCCACTAGAAGTGTTTAATTGAGCTCGGAGAAATGCAACAGCGCTTAAGACCTCTTGAGAACTATCGCCAAACATGTGTAACTCCAGGTGTTCGACGTTTCCAGAAAATTAGCTCCTCGGTATAGTGATTTCGGCAAGCTTGGGTAGTTCTACACTCCATTCGAGTAACCTTTCAACAATGTCTATTGGTACTTCTTCATCCCAGTGCTGCCCGGTGACACGCCAGATGTCCTTTAGTAACAATCGGGCACCAACAGTAAATGGTGCCACTAGGCCGATGTGATCGAATACCTTAGACACTGGGCTCAATACCAAGCGTTGTGTTAAAGACTTAGTTACTGTACTGGAGGTACCGCAACTCAAAACTTGAGTATCATTGTTGTGATCCCATTTCAACCCAAGCACGTCCAAAGATTCCTCCTTAGATGAGGCAAATACTTTTGGTTTGGTGGACTGAGGTGACCCATCAATTTGGACAGCCAATTTTGGTTCATTGCTTACAAATTTAGTAAGCTTGAACCCACCTAAATGGAGAAGATGCACCAATTCCTTCGATTTATTAAGAGCCATCTCAGGTGACTCAATCGAATCCAATCGTCCATGCAGAAGTTTTCTAGGACGGCTTTGGTTGCTTCCGGGTACTGACTAACATTGTCTCGGGCTGTGCGCTGCAGTGCATAAGTAGCGCATGTGGGCCAGTCTTTGGCCCCAAATATATGGCGCGTGTACTGATACACTACAACATTTGTTCTGGGGTCCTCCCGCCACAAAAAACGCAGTGATGACTGGTCACAGTCAGAAACACGCGCTTGGAAGAACACTCGATATCTGCGGACACGGAGAATGATGTTCACGGAACCTAAGTAGCACATGGATTATTTTTTGGAGCACTTCGGGGCCAGTGAGAAAAGATTTATTCAAGGAAGTACCGTGGATTCTTGCTGCACCATTTAGTACCCTACACACCTTCACCGGTTTGTTCGGGTTGATGACGGGATGATGTGGCAGGTACCACTTTTTATGCGACCGCTGTTCAACCATGTGGGCATCAGGGATTTGCAATACGTAACCTTTTTCAAGTTCTTCACTGAACGTCTTAGCTTAATTTTCAATCAATGTTGCATCTTTCGAGAGCCACTTTCAAAGAGACTTGACCTTTAATAGTGACGAAAGTAGTTATTCGGGAGCTGGATGTTGTCATCAGCCCATAACCTGCCGACATCGTATCTTTGGCCGTTATGAAAAGTTGTTGTTTCAAGGATTTCCTGCGAGCGAGCAACCGCTACGGAACGGGGGTCAACCTGCTTGAACGCGCCGTACGATTCCATGTCATACCAAGACTTAACCTGACAAGCTAATTCAAAATCCTGGTCGACATTGGCTTTGAAACACGTTGAGACTAAGCCTAAATCTGATCGAAGTGGGCCGCTTAAAACCCAACCTATGTGCAAGCGAACAGCGAACGGTGAGCACTTTTTGTCGGCTGCATAGTACTCTAACGGGCTGATGGCATGGTGGACATCCTGTTCAAGTATCATCTCAATGTTTCAATAGCTATAACTTACAGGATATAGGACGGCCATATGTGGGTAAGTTTCTTGCATGGACTTAACGCCAATGATGTCGTCGGAACCTACAGTTAAGGTTTCCTCAAATACGGACGTACAGTGAATGCTTCGAAGTCTTGATCTTTATGAGGTGTGACCGTCAATTGAACCACTTTTATGTCAATGAGTTCGTCCGAGTCTATACCCTTGACGGTCAGTTTTATTGCGGTACCCTGCAATAAGAGTCTAGCTGCGAGGCTACCGGACAACCAAGAGTTACTGCAAGCGGTATCGAATAAAACCAACGCCGTGGTATTAATACCAGAAGGATTAGTCAAGTTTAGTTTCGTGACCTGAAGGAGGCCTTTGACATCCGTCACGGATGACAAAGTGGTTGTTCTGCTTGGTTGCTGGTAGATGGCCTACTAGTACCTGCGTTCGACTTCGAAGTACTGATGTTGTTGTTTGTTGAGGGTTTAGCTGGAAAAACCCTTTCAGCTCCGTGAACTAAGGTGTTATTGGAGCTGTTGCAACCATCTCTTGTACATTTACGGGGACTTTTGCACTACCTGAACATACGTTTATCACGCAAACAAAAGAAACAGAGCTTCACCTCAGCCACGACCTTGTATCTCTGCGTGGGAGTCTTTGCCTTAAAGACACGGCATTCCCATAGCGGCTGCCTTTGCATACAATGCAACTAGAGATTGATGCTGACGGAGAACTCTGTTGCGGCTTAAGATTACACTTGTGTTGCCTATTCGCAGCAAATGCCTTCGAAGCAACTTTTGATCTTGTTACTGAGTTGTTGTTATACTCAGTCCTTGCTTTAGTTGCGGTATTCTTCATTGAATCACGCGCCTCAGCCTTTATCAGTCATTAAAATCCAGTAGAGCAGATATCACTCAATTTTTTTTGACAGTGGAGAGTGACCAAGACTCCTTCATATTGGGTGGTAGTTTCTGTAACGCTGTGTTGAGAAGCGCAGCACTCTTTAAATCAGAATCATATGAGAGAGATTTAAAGACCCCGACAAGACTTGAAATGCTTCCTGAATCGTTAATGAGGTTATCGCTATTGTGCATCTTTCATTGGTGGAAAACTGTTGAGTTTATCCAAATGTGCACTTACGACCGCCTGTGATTGGCCAAATTTACGTTCTAATGTTTTCAGTGCGTCTTTGTACATTGTGCCACAGTAGGCGAACTCAGTTTTTGCAATAATAGCTTTACCAGTTACGAGGGTCTTAAGGTATGTCAATTTTACATCATTAGTTAAGGACTGAGAGTCAATTGCGCTTTCAAACTGACCACACCTTTCGTGCCACTCTAGGGGATCCCCATTGTATTGTCAATCCTGTTGCTAGTTAAGGCGTCAGCTAACGCCTTAATGAGGTTTGCGTTTTCGGCTGCTGGCGCCAAAGGCATGGGATGCAGTGGGCGAGCCAACACAACGGTGCAGGAGCTGTATGACCATACATGGGAGGAATAATCAGAGTGACAAAAAGTGGATCGATGTTAGTTGTCGTACTGAAAGGGTTTACTTGGTTGAGACAGGTTGCTGCGCGGTTGCTCTTGACCTTTTGTGGTGCAGTCGGTTGTGAGATGGCGTGGTTAATGGCGGGGTTAGCAGTGCTTGATGGTAGTATCGGTTAAAAATTGTTGAGAACTGTTGCATTATCTGACAGCGTGTTTACATTTGGGGGTTTATTATGAGGGAAACGCGACAAGTTTGGATCAGGTTTACGGTTAAGGGGAAATTTCGGTACGTTGAGACACGGTAATGGATGCGTTTGAGGGAAACAGACGGGATTTCGCGGTGGTTTTTTCAAGGTGGGTACTTGCGATGCTATACTGGGTGGGATTGTGGGAACTTGGGAGTTAACTAGATGATGCCGCGCAATTACGGGCGGCGGGTTCACGTTCCGGTTTGGAGATGAAGAGAAGTTAATCGGGAAATGGGTATTAGGAAGATGAGTTGCCTTATGGAAGTTAAATTGAGGCAAAATCTGTTGTTGTGGAACATGAGTGTTGGAGAGATTTAATTGACCAGGCATACTGGAGATTTTCGGACCCAAGAGTGCAGCGAATTGGTCCGTGAACTGATTTACCTGCGGATTTGTTGACGAATCAGGTACAAAAATGATTGACTTTGCTGATGCCAGCATAGAAGTTGGTGGTCGGGGCTTTGCATATATGGCAGAAGTGATGGAGGTGCCAAATTTTGCAGGACGGTCTGAACTTGGCTCCCTGTTTTCTCAACAAAACAACCTGATTGACTATTTGCCTGGTGCACCTTTTGGCCATTGCCATATTGCTGCATTTGATTATTGAGGTATTCTCGATACAGCGCCTCCTGCTGAGCAATAGAGATGGCCACTCCTGGCATTGCGTACTGAGAAGCGCATTTCAAGGTGATTTAATTTACCGGCAACATTACTTGTGTTTTCTGGAAGATTAATAGGGGCAGCATCTTGAACAGGCGGGTCAGCGGTCGCGAGAAAATTTTAACTCACTTGCAGCAGTCAATGAATTGCCTGGTGGAAACGAATTTACCCAATCCTGAACAAGCCCGTGACTTCTATCTGATCCCCTATCTTTCACCAAATTCAGTTCAATTGAGTGGTGACTAAACAATGAACGATTTTTCATTCATTCGGCCTCATCTAATTTAGCTGCAGCAACACGCTGGTGGTGGTCTTCCTCCAATTTTTGAAGTGCCATCTGCTCCATTTGTATTTCAAGCTCCTTTTTTCTCATGGCAATTTCGTGTTTTTGTTTAGCGAGGGGCATGGCAGCTTGTTCTTGTTTCTCAGCCTCCTGGCGTTTTAGTTTTGCCATGAGAAAGTCATGTTTACGCTGGCTAGACATTGATGATGCTTTTCGGCGTGAACTTATCTTAGATTGCCCTTGAGGATTAACACCCTCACATACAGTGTCTCGGTCAGCAACTGAGTCGATATAGCCTCTAGCAGCAAGCAAGAATTTATCATTGTTCTTAGTTACATCACCCAACCATTGCTCACGGACAGGGAAATCTGGGTTCTCTGCTTTACGGGCCAAGTCAAATAGTTCTTCATTCTGTTGCAACAGTTTACTGAAAACATCCTCCAACTTAGAAACCAAGCGTTCAACTTTGACCCTCAAGTCTTGACAATCTATGGCATCTGTGATGTCCTTTTCGGATGTTACGCAACTCAGATTCTAGGTTAGATCTTGCATTAAAGAGTTTTTCAATTTCAATTGCTGTTCGGCCATGACATTCAAACGGATAATTTCTCTAATTTCTCAATGCAATGAAAGTAACTTCCAAACAAACACGTGGAGTGTGGATTATATCGAACTCAAATGAAGACGACTTGATAATCAAGACGCCGAAGAGCAGGAAAGAAGTAACCGAGGAAAAATTTACTTGGCGAAAGTAAGTAACAAAGGGGAGAAGGCGACTAACGTGCTTCTAGGCAACGTGAGACTAAACAGGAAGACAGGCAACCGGCGAAAGACGACCGGATGAACGAATTTCGACGAAACAGGAAACTGAACGGAACTGGCGAAAACGCGGGCAAGAAACGGGCAATGCAACGGACGGGACGGAAAAGCTGAACGAGTGACCTATGAAGAAGCGGGAAACGAGACGGACGGAACGGAAATGTCGGAACACGGGCTCACGAGGCGACGGGAAAACGGACGGTTAGGACGGAAGCGTTTTGCGAGTAGCGCGCAACGAAACGAAAACACGAGAAGGAACGGGCAGGAGACGATTAAGCAACAAGCGGGGAGGTCAGGAAGTACTATGCTAGCAGGCTACAGCAAAAACTCAACCAATAGAACTAGCCGTAACTCCAAAACAAACTTAAGTCACACCCTAAGAAAGAGGAGAGATGCTACTGCAAATCAAACTAGCACAATTCATTATCGGGCTTAAAATATAAACGTAACAAACTAATTTACGGCAAAGCAGTAGTATACTAAATGGCTGAAAAGAGCAAGAAATTTACTAGCCTTAACTCCAGAATAAACTTAAAGCACACCCTAGCAATATTCAAACCTAAACAACCGATAAGCATATAAACAGTACTAAACAAACTACAGCAAAAGTTAAAAAATATGCAGCTTTTTTGTAGTCTATGAAAGCTGGAAAAGTGAAGAAACAATCTAGCCGTAACTCCAAAATAAACTTAAGTCACACCCTCGAAGGCAAAAACCCAAACCAACTAACAATCATACAGTGGCATGCAAACATACAGTGGTAAAAATCAATATACTACAACAGGGGTGCTAGTAAATTAGTAAGTTGGGAAAGTCCGGAAACCAAGAAGCTTTAACTCTAGAACAAACTTAAGTTACATCCTAGAAAGCAACAAGACTAAAGCAACTAACCAGCATACTAGCTTAAACAACATACTGCAACAAAACAGACATTTTTCATCACATATGACAGCAGACTACATCGAAATCAAGAAAAGTAGACGGGTGAAACGAAAAGCAAAGTTTTGGGAGAGCGACGTTATCGAAAAAAAACGGAAAACGGACAATTGAAGAGTGCAAGTACAAAAAGGACTCGTAAGAAACGTTACATAAACGTGCGACAAGAAAAAATTCTGGGAATTTGATAATTTTTTCTTTAGGCCAGAGGTTGTGAGTTTCTTCACAATTTTTCTGTGTGTATTGAGTTTCACTCCATTGACGAACCTTCTGGTTGAAAAAATAAAATTTTAAGGAACTTGTCAAGATTTTATGCTTTTGTCCAATTTTTTCACTTTTTGGTCAACATTTCTGCAAATTCTTGATAACGGAACGGTAATCTAGTAAATGGACGGTTTTAAGCTCGAAAACACGGTTTCTCATTATTCGGTATTGATTTTCCTTTTTTTTCAGTTGCATCAAAATTGACCAAAAATTGTCAAAATTGAACAATTTAGCATAATATTCTATCAATTTTCTGTATCAAGAGGTTTTTTTAATAACTGAAATGATCAGTTTTTTTACAAATTGTCGACAATTCGACCAAAAATTTTCAAAATCAATTTTTTTGTGTCAAAAACTTTGCTATGAGGGTTTTCATGGTGACCAGTCATCCAATACTTTTTTGACTACCCGTTTCAAAATCAAAAAGTTCAAGGGTTGGGTTTCTTGCCGTCTAAATTCAAATAGGGATATCGAATTATGATACATAAATTAATAGGTTCTGTCTCACAACTTTTGAAGTTACAGAAAGTCAGAGATCCGATGTTGCCAATCGCTTCACCCTTTCAGCAGTTTTGGCAGAACTTGTTGTTGTTTGCACTCAACTGCAACACCCACGGGAGGACTCACACTGAACGTCATGATCATTCAGTTATGCGCCTTTTCGTAAGTTGTAATTGTTACTGATTTAACCAAGTGCTGATCCACACAAACAAGGCCGCAAATGTTTCCGCATGGAAAATCATCAAAAGGCTCGACTCATCATGAGGATTAATCTTTGGACCAAATGCGTAGTATCGTCCCTTGTCAGAGGTGGGCACCAATTTCGAGACGCACATCATCAACTCTCCCTCAGTATTACAGTTCTTGATACAATTGTTCATCATGAGACCCCTCCTACAACATTTCCATTCTCTGCTCCCACGCTTGAGCCGGCGATTATAAATGGAAGGTGGCCATTTGCAACAATGTTTCTGCGGCAGGAATCAACTTGCGCATAATCTTTTTCAAAAAGCTATTTGTCGAATTAACGTTTTGTTGAATAAAGGTGGCTCGGTAAAGAGCGGCACCAATGTAAAGGTGCAAAACACTCTTTCGAAAATTTTTATCAGTATAGCAACGTATGAAATATATCAGTGTAGCGACGTGTCGAATATATCAGTATAGCAACGTGTTAACGATAAATCTAATCGAGGCTACGTATTAGTATTCGTTATGATCATAGCAACAAGTGAGAATTTAGACGGCAAGGTTTATTTGATGCTCTTTTACAGGTTTTTGTCTGATGTTATTGAATTCAGAATCGGTTCATATTCGATCAACAATCGTCTAAAGAACCTAAAAATTTTAAGCCGAAAACCAGCTTAATCCGTACATATCGTTGTTATATTTACTTAAACTTATGTTATACGAAGTTTCTCCGAACATTATACATAAATTGGACGCCATTCTATACGTAATTTAAATACTCGATTCTGATTGGCTAATTAAAATGACGCATTTTGGTATATTTCTCGCTGACATCTTTTTACCTGTTAACAATATTCCAATTTTAAACAACATGTGATTTGTTGTTCACTTCCTCCCGGGTTGAGGTTCCATTCCTATTTCACCCCTTATAAGCAGGGAATTGGATGTAATCCTTTTTCCACAGCTATTTATCGGGAAAAGAGTGTAAGAGTGTAATTTTAAATAACTACACTTTAGTTAAACTTTTTTATTCACCCTTTTTACGCTCTTCGCAAAGAGTGTAATTTAAGGTGGGATGATAAAAAAGGTGGGATGAATTACACTCTTTATTCCACCATTGAGCCAAGTATCATTTTTTGCACTTTTACACACTTGTTATTTACAGAGTGTAATTCAGGGTGGACTGATGAACAATTACATTCTTTTTCCACCGTTATGGCTTGTATCATTTCTTTTTACACTCTTACATCTCTACTTAGAATTTCAGCATAGGCTTTATTTCTACTGATACTAGTTCGTGAAAATCTGCATTTAATTTAATTACCGGAAATACTACTTCTTCGGTCGTATCTAATCGAGGTTTAAGTATGAATAAATAGTTCGTTAGTTGCTTGTTCTTTGTCTTTTTCTGTATAGCACTTCTTTGGCTATAAAACTGCGGTTATAGGATTCGTTAAATATTCCGTATTTCAAATTTGCAAAGACATGTTTCAACACTTCTGAGGCGATGATTTTGTTTTAATGATCGCATTAGTTTTTCTACTGTGTTTTCATTTTCATTATTTTGTACTGTTTAATAAACAAAAAGTTTGTTTATTAAATAACTTTGGATGAAATGACGATCGTAGATGAAGCGAGAATGTTGCAGCGAGAATGTTGCAGGATTTCGTTGCACCGAGTTGCAAGATTTGGCTAATAATCCCTGATGTGTCGTTAGTTGTGTTGGTGATCGTTCTATTTAGGCAAAACTCATTTTTGTATTCAGTTTTCAATCTGATCTTGATCATCTAGTTCATCAATTTCCAAATTAATAAAATTATTCATAGTTTTATAATTTGCTTGCCAATCTGGCGGAGCGCGTTTTGAAATTTGTTGTTGGGTTTATACAACTAGTACAGCAAAAACTTTTAGGTACTATTATGTGCGAAGTAGACAAAAAGAATGATTCCTGTTTTCTCGACCCTCATGTCGTTCTCGAAGCTCTTTCTATTTTCGATTCTTCTTTGTTTTTATTTTTTTAAATATTTTTTTATAAAAAATATTTTGTTTTAATCAAAACTGTGTGAGCTAAAATTTTTGAAGTGATGTTCAATACTTCTGAGTTCATGATTCTCCTTTAGTGATTGCACTCGATTTTTATCCGTGTCTTAATTTGTTATATCTAGTGTTTATTAAATAAAAGGTCCATTTTTTAAATGGAAAGTTTGTTTATGTGGTGAATGATGCTGTGTTCACATGGATGCGGGAAATGACGTCTATTTGACGAGGGGTGGCGGGTAATGTGATCTGAATGGAAAAATGTGGAGCAGTGCAACATGGGTGGAAAAGAGTAAGAGAAATTTTCTGACCTAAACATTAATTAACCTTTGTTAAAGGATTAACTAATGGTTGATGGATGGATCATTCCTTGTCGTGGAGAATTGTGTGACGGATTATTCTGTTTGATGATGTAATTTGTCAATATCACAATAGAATTGTTAAGAATACAACAAGAGAGTGGATATCGATTCAATGTAGAAAATAGGACTAAGTGTGGGAAAAAGAAGTTCTGAGATTTAAAACGTATGAATAATAATCTCAATTCTGCTTTTCAAAACCTTGCTGGTTTCAGATGTTTTAAAAAGTTTTTCTAGAGAATTAGTACTGTATTACTGATTTCGATTGATTCTACGAGAGACAGTGAAAAAAAAGTCGAGGGCAAAAGGAATAACAAACAAGGAGTAAACTAAATAAGTTATATTTTCTATTCGAATAAATAAATAAAAATGTCAATCATTTTGTCATTAGGAGTCACCCGAAGCTGCCCCCCAGACAGGTGGGTCAAATTTATCATCATTTATGAAAAAAACAAACCAACTAACGTCTGGTGAATTGCTCTCAAATGACAAACGACCGGCGAGCGGTTCGCTACAGTAGGTTTGTGGGGGGGGGGGGGGGAGTAGTGTGCGGAGGCTAGATGAGAGGGGAGTTCAAGTCGACAAATGGAGGAGGGGACAATGGGATTGTTGGGGGGGGGGGGGGGTAATTAGGGCTGACTGAGGGGGTCAAACATTTAAAATTAGAAACTGCCCTTCACACCATAAAATTGTCTCTTCAAAACAGTTTTGGTGAATCGCATTCTTAGATTATAGTAAGGCTTAGGGCTCTAAGAGAAATTATTGCCCTCCAAGCGCTACGGGTATCCCGTTTTTGCTGAGAAAAAATGCATTGAAGACCAGAGGACCAATGTAATTGCTAGAAATTTTTGAGAGCTATTAAAAAACAATCAAATCAAAAGACAATTTTCTGCATGTTAAAAAATGACTCTCAAACCGAAACTTTGCTCAAACACTTTATTCACTCCGTTTTAAAAGAAATAAGAAAAAAATTAAAACCTTAAAAATAATAAGGCTCTTGGTGCCTTTGCCTTTTTCTACACTGCCAGCCACGAATAAAATCATAACTCTGATTTGACTTCTCATTGACAAAATATAGTTAAAAGTGAGAACAGATCTGAAAAATAGCCCGAAGACATTGTAATGGAACTCATCAAAGTCCCCTCTTTTTAGTCGATCGACTGATAGGTTCAAACGACTACTATAAAAAAATCAAAACACAAGATGCATCTGGGAACAAAAGCAGAAACCCAACAACATGAAAGGAACTATAGAAACAAACCCAGAGCAGGAAAAGTCTTGAAATACAATCAAAAAATTGAATGAAAAACTTAGAAGTACTCTACCTGACCAGCAGATCAATTGAACAATGCCAGCCAAAACACAAACAAAATAATCTCAAAAAGTTGAGAAACTAAAACAATCAAACAAACTAAACAAAATTTTACTCATTGCTGAAACACTTGAAGCTTTAATCCCGAAGCCAAAAAATGATCACACTAAATATGCCCATTTCAAAGACAAGTTCAAAACCAACTTTTGTCTCTGAAATCTGTCCAGGATTATATCTGCGAGACCGGAGAAAAATTCATTGGCCATTGAAAATTGTGTAACTCAATAAGAGAAAAATTATTTAAAAATTGACCTCAATTGCAAATTCGAAAAAAATGTTGCTGAAAATAGTGATATTATCATCTTCTCATTGACAAAATATAGCTAAAAGTGAGAACAGATCTGAAAAATAGCCCGAAGACATTGTAATGGAACTCAACAAAGTCCCCTCCTTTTAGTCGATCAACTGATAGGTTCAAACGACTACTATAAAAAAATCAAAACACAAGATGCATCTGAGAACAAAAGCAGAAACCCAACAACATGAAAGGAACTATAGAAACAAACCCAGAGCAGGACAAGTCTTGAAATACAATCCAAAAAATTGAATGAAAAACTTAGAAGTACTCTACCTGACCAGCAGATCAATTGAACAATGCCAGCCAAAACACAAACAAAATAATCTCAAAAAGTTGAGAAACTAAAACAATCAAACAAACTAAACAAAATTTTACTCATTGCTGAAACACTTGAAGCTTTAATCCCGAAGCCAAAAAATGATCACACTAAATATGCCCATTTCAAAGACAAGTTCAAAATCAACTTTTGTCTCTGAAATCTGTCCAGGACTATATCTGCGAGACGGGAGAAAAATTCATTGGCCATTGAAAATTGTGTAACTCAATAACAGAAAAATTATTTAAAAATTGACCTCAATTGCAAATTTGAAAAAAAATGTTGCTGAAAATAGTGATATTATCATCTTCTCATTGACAAAATATAGCTAAAAGTGAGAACAGATCTGAAAAATAGCCCGAAGACATTGTAATGGAACTCATCAAAGTCCCCTCCTTTTAGTCGATCGACTGATAGGTTCAAACGACTACTATAAAAAAATCAAAACACAAGATGCATCTGAGAACAAAAGTAGAAACCCAACAACATGAAAGGAACTATAGAAACAAACCCAGAGCAGGACAAGTCTTGAAATACAATCCAAAAAATTGAATGAAAAACTTAGAAGTACTCTACCTGACCAGCAGATCAATTGAACAATGCCAGCCAAAACACAAACAAAATAATCTCAAAAAGTTGAGAAACTAAAACAATCAAACAAACTAAACAAAATTTTACTCATTGCTGAAACACTTGAAGCTTTAATCCCGAAGCCAAAAAATGATCACACTAAATATGCCCATTTCAAAGACAAGTTCAAAATCAACTTTTGTCTCTGAAATCTGTCCAGGACTATATCTGCGAGACGGGAGAAAAATTCATTGGCCATTGAAAATTGTGTAACTCAATAACAGAAAAATTATTTAAAAATTGACCTCAATTGCAAATTTGGAAAAAAATGTTGCTGAAAATAGTGATATTATCATCTTCTCATTGACAAAATATAGCTAAAAGTGAGAACAGATCTAAAAAATAGCCCGAAGACATTGTAATGGAACTCATCAAAGTCCCCTCTTTTTAGTCGATCGACTGATAGGTTCAAACGACTACTATAAAAAAATCAAAACACAAGATGCATCTGGGAACAAAAGCAGAAACCCAACAACATGAAAGGAACTATAGAAACAAACCCAGAGCAGGACAAGTCTTGAAATACAATCCAAAAAATTGAATGAAAAACTTAGAAGTACTCTACCTGACCAGCAGATCAATTGAACAATGCCAGCCAAAACACAAACAAAATAATCTCAAAAAGTTGAGAAACTAAAACAATCAAACAAACTAAACAAAATTTTACTCATTGCTGAAACACTTGAAGCTTTAATCCCGAAGCCAAAAAATGATCACACTAAATTTGCCCATTTCAAAGACAAGTTCAAAACCAACTTTTTGTCTCCGAAATCTGTCCAGGATTATATCTGCGAGACCGGAGAAAAATTCATTGGCCAATGAAAATTGTGTAACTCAATAAGAGAAAAATTATTTAAAAATTGACCTCAATTGCAAATTTGAAAAAAATGTTGCTGAAAATAGTGATATCATCTTCAGAATCATTGGCTCAAAGATCGATAGGCAAAACTTTTAGAAAAAACTCAAATTTCAATTAAAACTTCGTTCTATTAAAATGTTGAAAACTATTCAATTGCCCCTTATCAACTATGCAATAACATACTACCAAACCCTGAAAGAGGTTACCTGGCTACTAAGGAGAGAAAAACTGAAAAAACGACAAATGTTTTCAAAAAATTTGAATAAAAAAATTTGGAAATTTATAAAATGTTTCCAAAATTCGAAAAGTTAAATTGTTGAGAACATTTCCATTTACACCAACGAACATGCAGAATTTTTTTAATCAGACCGTGAAATAGCTTTTCTGGCACTTGAGAATGGACACAAAAATTTGGAAAACTTAAAAAAAACTGCCGAATTTGAGACATTAAAATGTCGAAAACCTTTCTATTCTTACTGGAAAATATTAGGTGCCCTATTATCAAACCTTAAAGGAGATTCCCCGCCCCTGAGGCTGGAAAAAACTCAAACATGACAAAAATTTTCAAAAAAAAAATTTGAAAAATATTGCAAAGTTACGTATCATTTTGCTTGTTTGCAGTAACAATACATACAGCTCATAAGAGTCAAAACAAGTAATTTCGTCGCGCAAAGACCTTAATCAACTTCTTAAAACTTCAATCTAAGATTAATCAAGCAGAAAAAACTTAAAAAATTACAACAAACATGAATAATTGCACCATTTTGAGCCTAAAAGATCTAAAAATCACCTTTTTAACCTTAAATTAAGGCCATCCCAGCAGCTTCACCATTCCAAGCACTTGCAGGACTACTAAAGCCCACTTTTTTCTTCTAATAAAACTTAATGCCTGCTGGGCTTTACCTGTTTATCCCGTTTTTAAACAGCAAAAACATTGAAAAAATGTGTGAAAACATCTTAAAAAAACAGCGCCCCAATACAATTCAATTTCTTTGAACTGTTAAAAACCAAGAGAAGATCAATAATAGCCTCAGCGGCTATTAAAATAATAGCCTCAGCGGCTATCACTTCGCGGCTATTAAAAAACAATAGAACATAAAAAAATATCCCGAAAGTCAGCAAAACTGCCAAATTAGACAATAACGAATTTAAAACGTAAAAATCTGCCCAAAATTCAGATAATTTTTGCGTTGCGTTAAAACACTTTAATTAATATTAAATAAAACAGAAGTTCGCCAGAACCAATAATAAACTAATGGCAGCCAAAAAAGTATCCGAGGCATTAAAAAATTTATATAAAGCATATAAAGACTATAAAGCGCCTTAAAATGCGTATCAACACGGTGAAGTCACGAAAATAGCTCAAGATTGCATCTTTACGCCTAGTATATTTTTGAGATGGCCAAAATTTATTTGCTAATACGGTTTAAAACTTCTTCGAAAAGGCCGCATGTGATCAAAAATATTTCGCTAGCTTGAAAATTTGTTTACACATCGCACTCTCAAAAACGGTATGAACAGAAAATCTCTCTCTACTCTTCAATTCTTTCGGCCGTTTGATCTAAACACTTAGTTTTCACGTGCGGCATTTACTTTTACTTCCTGTTTTAAATACACTCCAGAAATAAACTCCATAAAAGACGGCCCAACAATACTCCTCTTCGAATCGCAAAAGACCAGAAGAAGGCCAATATTAACTCCAGCTATTGCTTTGCGCCCATTAATATACTAAATATACTTCAAATTTTCCCACAACCTTGAGAAAAACGAAGCAAGAAAAATTAACAATTGACCAAGAAGAAAATGACAAGTCAGCAATCATCAAAGTTCAGTATCATTTAGTACTTGAAAAGTGTTTGATGTACGTTCTCTCAACTGATCAAAAGATCGCCAAAGCAAACAGGAGTCACATTCAAGTCTTTCAAGCTGACAAGCACGGCTTCTTTTGACTTTGAAAAAGTAGGCACACACAAAAGCAATTGTTTATCATCACCACTATTCTCGGAATTCTTCAAATACTTGTACTGCAAGGTGTCACAGTTTCCTGCAAAGTAAATTCTCGGTTGGGCTTCAATCACAAATGGGTCTTGTTTGCTTTTGCCCAAAGGGTAACAAGGGAGAGTGTCCGGCGCAGTTGGACACGTAAGCTGGCATTTGAGAGTCATTTCCAGGGCAGAGAGGGGATCTGTCACTGTGCTGTATTTTGCAATGTCCTTCAGATTCTGACCAGAGCAGCCGACAATGTCAGAGTTGTTCAACTGGAAACAATTATAGGAAATTAGAAAACCATTGTGAGTACTTATTTCTAATCAGAGCCCCCCTTCACTCCACGAAATCATAGCCCCTTATTGTATATTTACAGTAATGGGGTGCTACAATTTATATGACCACTAAGCTTGGGGGCTGTAATGGGAAAAAACCTAATTTTATTACAAAGACTCGAAGAAACGTAAAAGCTGAAAGCCCCCAACAGGTGTACATTAACTCAGGATAAAGGTATTGTTCTACCACTATAGCAAAACTCAGATGACTTGCAATTTCATCACATATATGTATCACAGCTTTAGCACTTTTAAAGCGACCAAATTCTTGTTACAGCCACAATGTGTTGTTGTTTTCTATTTGGCTATAATCTTGCATACAAAGGAATATCAAATGAAAATGTTTATTTCTGAATTTCAAAATTCTAGTAGCGAATCATGCATACAATTATATTCGCACAATTTGGCTAACAGTTATGGAAAAAGATATGTATGCTGAAAATGATTGCGGAATAAACAGAAAACTTGTGGCATAAAGTAAGAACCTTGTTAATATAAATGACATACGAACGTCAAAGTCAGACTTTATATTTTCGTTCTAATAATTCACTTGAAGTCTGACTTTGACGTTCGTATGTCATTTATATTAACAAGGTTCTTACTTTATGCCACAAGTTTTCTGTTTATTCCGCAATCATTTTCAGCATACATATCTTTTTCCATAATTGTTAGCCAAATGGTGCGAATATAATTGTATGCATGATTCGCTACTAGAAATTCAGAAATAAACATTTTCATTTGATATTCCTTGGTGCAAAAGATTATAGCCAAATACAATACAACACATTGTGGCTGTAACAGTAGGACACGTATAAACTTCTATCTTAAAAAAAGAAAATTATTACTTCACTCTAGATTAAAATAAATTAGGCTCTTTCCAATTATACCCCCCCCCCCCCAAAAAAAAACATATTAGTCCCCCTTATGGTTTAAATGAATACGGCGACGGGGGGAGGAGGCTATACGTTACATGCCCACTAAGCTGGGAAGCTCTAATGGGAAGGACCCACAAATTTTCATTTTATGTAACAAAAATAGGATGATCGTAGTGGCAATATTCCAAGTGTCTGACCTTGAAATGGTATGGATTAGTGACAGTATTGAAGGTGGTGAATGTTGCGGCTTTGGGGAACATGCACTTGTGGAGGGGTTGTTGGGGCAAGAAAGCAGTGCCAGGGTCTGTCTCTCCAGGCATCAAGTCCACTGCACACGAAGAGGCAACCTATGTGATATAAGCCACTCGTCAGGATTACAAGGTATTTGACTGACTTAATAAAGGGAAATTATGCAGAAACAATTTTTTATCACTAGAGCTCTGTTGACATAAATGTAGAGTTTGTTGGCGCTAGTAGCGATAAGCCCCCTCCCCGCTCCATTAAGACCATCTATAGTTGATGTTTGTACACCATTATAATGAAATGGAATGCTATGGGTCAGTCTCATATCCTAAAAGCCATAATCACGGGTTCTGTTTACTCTCAATTCACAAATCAGTTTTAGACCAAAATCAATTTGATTTGTTGTAAATGTGATAAGCGAAGCAAAATTTTCCAAACTTTACTAATATAGAAATGAAAAACATAAATAACAAATTTATCTGGTATGACGATGCTAAATTTTGATTGGTTGAAAAAGACTTTTATAAATTCATACAGCACGCATTTTATTATCTTGAAATTCAGACAGACGATTGTGCTCAGTACAGTTCAGTTGCTTTCCATATTACTTGAATTGAAAAACTTGTAGCAGAAAAAGAGCGTTTTTACCGAACCCGCGCTTCGAATAGCACTTAGCAAAAACTTGCAATTAAAAGCCTTTATTAGAAAGGATATTGCAACGATAACTCTGTCTTCATACAATATAGTACTTGGCACTAGCACCTACATAGCTGCCTCTAAAAAGATAAAAAAGGAAGAAGCAAACACTATGAAGAGAGTTATCATATGGCGACAGAGATGTTGAACGCTTACTTCTGTTAAAAAGAAAGAAAAATTTGCAACTGATGGAATTAGCCATTAACGGAAAAACTTACAATCTTCGAATCATTAGAAAAACAAACACCGGAATTAGCCTTTATTTTATCGCACAAGAAGACAACCAAACCGATATCAAACGGATCCGTATTACAAAAGACTCAGAACTTTACAATTTCTTTCAAAACTACCGAATTCGAGAAATTAACCAAACCACAAGCACAACCCAACTTTACCCATTCAAAATTATTTGAGCATCAACCTCTTTGTTTTGCTAGCAAAGAGAAAAGACAACGCAAGCCACAACAGTACTTCTATGACACTATTGGAAGGCTATCATCCTAGAAACCCGTTCGTATTCTTCAACGACAAAACAATCGACAGAAAAGTAAGTCAAAAACTTGCAGCGAAGAACAAAAAAGACCAACCAAATAGCCTAAACTGCAAACTCTGTGACACAGCTAAATTGGAGAAGCGCACAAATTGCTCTTTCCACAAAAACACTTCAACAACGAACTGACTAAAGGAAAATGGCAGATCCAAGTCCGCCTCACGTACATCTGAAAAGGTTCTCAGGACTACCAAACGAAAACTGGCCTGAATTTGAAGGACTACTGAGAGCAAGCATTGCTGTATCTAGAATTCCTGAAGCGAACCACCAACGTGCAAGATATCTTCAGCTACACTTAGCCGGTAATGCACTCAACTATTACCTTCGACTCGCCGAAAACACAAGAAACGATCTAGACGATTCGCTTGAACAACTACGCAACCGATATGCAGGAGCAGACCAAAGAAGAAACTTTGAGCTCGATCTGCAATCGAGAAAGTTTGACCCAGTGAAAGAACAACCCGATGACTTCCTCACAGATCTGCAACGCCTCGCCAACCTCGCAATTGTGGACGATGCTGCAGCTCACATAGACCGCACTGACGAAAGAACAAGACGAATAAGAGAACAATTCATTCAAGGCATGCCCTTCAAGTACAAGAAAGTGTTGCTGAAAGAGAATGACAACATCACTGTAAACGAACTATGCGCTATCATCAAACGACGAGTCAGAATTGATCAGATAAACCCCGAACCACAATACACCACGGCATTCAATACACTAAACGCATCAGGAAACCCTGCTGTGGCCCAAGCCATAGAAAGCATAATGGCGGCAGGCATAGCATCAATGCAAGTAGCACAGCCACCGCATCAGCGCGTGGAGAGTACTCGGTACCCTAGCTACAGAAGAGGAAATAACTACAGAGGCTACAACCACAACAGACAAACATACCAGTATAATGGAAACCAAAATGGCCGAGGATACAGTAACAACTACAACATCAGAGGACGTAACCGTGGAAGCTTTCAGAGAGCCCGAGGAAATTATCCGAGAGGAAGGTCAAACTTCCAACGAAACGACCGAAGTAATGGACGTACCGAAAGATCTCCTACACCAATGAGAACATTTTGCAGAACATGTGCTAGCAATGAGCACACTGCCCGAGATTGTCCAGAACGTCAACCAGCATACCGCGATGGAAACATGCCATTCAATCAGCAATCAAAAAACTAAATATCCTGCATGTTTTTCTACAACATATACCAGATAGCATGACAAACTATAGCGAAAATGTATTCATAATACCTCTGCAGTTCGAAACATTAATAATGAAAGCAGTAGCAGACACTGGAGCATTCAGCAGCGCCATGTCAAAGAAACATTTTGATAAAATAAGCAGAAACCTCTACCAAAAACCAGAAAAAACAAATCCTCCTGAAATAAACGTTTCTACAGCTTTCCTACACCAATCACCCATTTTATTTACAGTCCAACTGACATTCAAAATTGGCCATTTACAATTTGAGGAACAGTTCATGGTGTTTGAAACACTTTCCGCTATCCTTCTTGGCTTTCCCTTCTTTGATAAAAATGAGATTATTATTGATGCCCACAACAGACTACTACAAACACCAGAATTTACTTTTCAGCTAAATCTAATGCACATAAAAGGCAACAACAAACAAAAACGTCTCAACAGCCGGAAAAAAATCATGCTCAAAACCAAAACAACCTATACGCTATCACCTGGGGAACAAAAATTTCTGGAACTAATCCCATCGGAGGAAACTGATGCACAAGAACAAATTGGACTCGTAGAGCCTACTGTCAAATTTGAAAAACTGGGCCTTGGTCTAACAAGCACGCTTGACAAACTTACAAAAAACAAAACTACCACCCTACTTGCAATCAATACAACAGAAGTTCCACTGCACATTAGACAAGACTCTCCAGTAGCAACATTCGAAATCATCACACCAGAGCAAGCACACTACCTGATACCACTTGAGCCAAAACTTCTCCCATCAAGCGACTCAAAGAAAACAATAAAGCAAATAGAAAAATCTATAGAGAGAACAGCAAAAGGCGAAATAAATCATATAACAATAAAACACGAAAACGGATTCTGGTTTCCGACCCCAGAAACCAATACCGACACATCGAAGATGAGTGAAGTTGAAAAACGCATATATGACGAACTTGTTAAATTTAAAAATCTTGAAGCAATTCAACCACTCTCGAAAAACGAAGACAGGAAAACTTTTCTTAACGCATTCAAATGGAGCGACAGCGTACTCTCTGACAAAGATAAAGAAAGAACAGAACAGCTTCTAGTCGAATTCAATGACATATTCACAAGGCACCGCCTTGACATTGGCTACACTCACAAATTCTCAGTCAAATTGACACCAGACACAAACAGACCTGTATACTCAAAAACTCAAAGAATTTCAATCCATCTCAAAGACGATTTGCTTGTTGAACTAGCCCTTCTCCAGTACTACGGAGTCATAACAACGCTCCCCTTCAGCCGCTACTCATCTCCAATATTTGCAAAACGGAAGCCAAACGGGAAGCTCAGAAAATTAGTAGATCTAAGAAAAATAAACCATCTCATTAGAAACGACTACAACAATAACAATTTCCCGAAAGCTACACTAGCAGATGCGGGCACCCACTTAGCCGGCAAGAAACTCTTTTGCAAGATGGATGGCAGCCACGGCTACTTCTCTGTACCAATGGCAGATGAACAATCAGTACAGTTACTGGCCTTCAACTTCGCATCGAGAACATATGCTTTTCAAAGACTAGCCCAAGGACTAAGCAGAAGTGTCAGCGCCTTTAGCTCATTCATGCGTCAAAACCTGGACCCCGTGATAACCGCGGATAAATGCTTTCAGTACGTCGACGACATTGGCATCGGAGCACATGACACAAACGACATGTTGGAAAAACTTCGAGCAATCTTTACATGCATCCGAGAATCAGGAATAAAACTTGCAACAGACAAATGCGCATTTGGACTCAGAGAAATACAATTCCTTGGTAATACGATAACCTCTGAGGGTCTCACACCAATTACACAGAAGATTACAACCTTTCTGAAAACATTCAGAATGCCGCGAAACCCAAAACAAGTCAAGCGAATGATCGGATTTTTTCAATTTTACAAAGCCTTTATCCCTGAACTTGCTGAAAAACTTTTACCGTTCTATCGTCTACTTAAGAAAGACACCAATTTCGTGATAGAAGAAGAACACCAAGTTATGCTGGAAAAGCTCACAAATGATCTAAGAACAGCCTGTGACCTTTCACTCAGATTACCCAAAGTTGACCAGCAATATGTAATAATGGCTGATGCATCCTTTTACGCAGCCGGATACGTACTGATGATAGAAGACTACACAACAAATGATGATAATCAGGAACTGAAAATTTATGCACCCGTCAGTTTTGGATCTAGAATTTTCCACCCAAACCAACTCAAACTTTCGATATATGCGAAAGAATTCCTCGCAGTTCACTTTGCCCTAGATACCTTTGCAAATATTGTATGGGGATGTAAAAAACCAATTCTCATTTTGACAGACAACAGATCAGTAACCAGGTTCTTTCAAACAAAAATCATACCGCCAACACTTTGGAATGCTATCGATCATGTACTCAGCTTCGACATCACACCGGGACACATACCCGGAAAAGCCAATTTAGCAGCGGACTATCTGTCGAGAATACACATAAACCCGAAAGAGAGGCTCGAGCTACGTATCAACTCACGCATACCGATGCACGAAATCGAAATCAACACAGCAGCAGATACACCTGACAATTCAATCAGTTATCTGAGCAGCTCAGAAAATGACGATACCCCCAAAATTATGAAAACATACTTACTTGAGAGAAAACAAACCAGCGGAGAAGATCCTATGAATGTTCGAGCTGACGTTCAACTGCAAATTCTTGCACCTGAAACGCAACAAATAAACGCCATGCATGAACAAAACCCATTGGATGAATTCATCACTCATGGGCACGGACCTTTAGACCTCCGTGCCGAACAACAACAAGACAAAGATATCAAACGGGTACTGCTCTGGTTTGAGAGAGGTTCACCGACTACAGGACAATATCTATCCAGTGACCTAAAAAAGTATCTCAAGCAGTTCCCAAGACTATCGATAACAGAAGGCGTCCTTCATCGCAAGTTCTATAACCACACTGGAAACCAATTTATTAAACAATATTGCGTCCCGTCGCACTTACAGAAGGAAGTACTCTACAGAATTCATAACAGTGTCTGGAGTGGGCACAAAGGAGTCTCACTGACAATAGCAGAATTCAGAAAACGATTTTACTTCCCGAACTTCACTGAACGCCTAACAGAATATATCAGAAACTGTCTCACATGCTTGCAAACAAAACCAGCACCAACATCTGCATTGAAACCTCCATTACAACCACTTTCGTCTCTACAAAACTTCCCAGCAGACCTTTTACTAATAGATCTGGTGGGAAAGATGCACCCTTCTCCCTACACGTACATTCTCTCAGGTATTGACGTGTTCTCGAAGTACCTTTTCGCCACACCTCTTATGAAAGGCGACGCAGACACCGTAGCACGAGCCCTTGTCTCAACTTTTCTGAGACACTCCTACATTCCCTCAAGAATCATATGTGACCTTGGAACTGCGTTTACATCCGAATTAATGAGCGAACTAGCAAACCTATTGGAGGTAGAGCTCAAACATTGCACACTGAAACATGCGCAAACCATTGGCTTACTTGAAAGAAACCACGCACCGCTCAAACAAATCTTGCGAATTAACGAAAACCAAACTTCCTCGGACTGGCATAGATACGTTGACATTGCAGTATTCATACACAACACATTTGCACCAGCTCTTGGGTGCACGCCATCTGACGTCTTTCACGGCAGAACACCGATAAATCCTTTGGACCTCAGATTTCAGAATACAAAATTATGGGAGTCTCACCCAAAATACGACTGCATTAAAGAGCTACAAGACAAAACTACGGAGCTTTTCTCCAGCGTAAAAGACAACCTTATCTCGTCTTATCTGAAATATAAAAAGTACTATGACAGAAAAGCCAACGCCACACCACTAAAACCCAAATCATACTGCCTGATCCTTGACCCAAAAACCACAACACAAGTAGCAGTGATGAATAAACAGCAAAGCAGGTGGATACCATTATACAGAGTAGAAAAGTTGCTCACGAATGCAAACTACATTGTACGCAAAACCAACACAAATTACACGCAATGTATCCATCGAATGAGACTTCGACCTGTGAAACCTCAATATCAAGTAGAAGACCTCGAACATGTAGACCCCGAAAACTTCGAAGCAGATCCCACCATACCAGAAGAAGAGAGAGAACCACAGCTGCTCGACAACCAAGTCAGGCACCACATTAACGAAGACAACATGCAGCTACCTATAACAACACCAGATGTCCAGTCAGTTTCTTTCAACTCAAACATCCAAACAGCTAATTTTTCTTCTGAAGACCCGCCAATACAATTTCATGATATGACACACGAACCGACGTTTGACCAAGATGCATTCTTCGTGGAAGGCTCAGTTCCAAGCGCAAACACGCAAAAAACGCCAGAATCAATTGATACAGGAGACTACGTCTTCTCAAATAACTCAAACTTCTTACCGTCCGACAGTCGTTTTGGCTCAAATCGACGATACAACCTTCGCAGAAATGATCATCTGGCATTGGCCCGAGAAAACTCGCTATATAACCTCTTACAACCATCAGAAAAAGCAAAGGAAGAACAGGTCAAAGTAATAACTTACTTCCCACTTGACCACATCCCAGACCCCAACCTGACAATTGATACAACAGAAACTGATCATGATGAGAGCATTGCAGACTCACAAGCAACAAGCTCACAGTCGCGAAACCAGAGTCTCAATGACTTCACGTTCGATTCATCTGAAAATCTTGGCGATCTATTTGATGACGTTAATAGCCCCGTCTACACGCCCCCAATATTAGACACTACAGGCGAAACCTTCTACTGGACCAACTCGATCAACGATATTTACAACAATACAACCTCAAGCGATGATGTCCAACAACCGAGATCCGACGAGAACAATGAGCACTCCCTTATAGGAGGCACCATCTCACAAATTGAAAATAACGAGAGCAATAGTGCTATTGCTCAACACGACAACCCCAGAACATCTTCACCACTTCCTCAAAGAGTATCCAACAGAGAACTAGCGGACCTTGGCCCAACGCTTCAAAACAGACGAAGAATTGTTCCGCTAACACTTCACCGTCGGGAGATCAACGGAAACCTTCACCAAACTTTTGGCTTCGAAGATGACAGCCAATAGGAATTGAGCACCAATTCTCTATTATACATACACATTAAATACGTCACCAACCAATGAAAACACTCCAAAAAAAATCCTAATTTAAAAGGAAAAAAGACACAGCTCAAATCATTTTCCAAAATTTTGTACCTCAAAATCGGTCGCACAAAGACTCTAATTCAATTTCACAAACAAACCTAGTTAGCAAAATGCTCAATATCGTACTATTTTTACTACAACTTTTACCCTTGATGAAAACGAACCAACCATCGGTGGCAACAAAAGATGGAGTATTATTCAACCTTCATCAGAAAATTCTATTGACAGAAAAATTTGTCAAAACTGAAATCCTGGTCCCCTACCCAATATATAACAAAACAGTGGAAGACAAACTGATCAACCTGACAAAAGAGATAGACAAAATGTGGACTTCAGAAAATTATGGATGCCCATTGAACTTCACAAATATGACTGACTCGACAGCAGGCCTCCACTGGATAGCGCAACAAACAATGATAGAAAACCAACAGGCCCAACACGACATTGTAAACCTCAAATTGGAAATGAACACACTACTAAGAGCAAACAGTCAAACTTCTACAACACTGCAAAGACAACCCCGCGGTGCGGCTGCCGCAGCAGCAGCAGCCGCAGTGCTTGGAATTGGAATAGGAACAGGCGACAAATTACTATGCTTCATCAAATCAGTGTTTGGAGGATGCGACAAAAGAGTGGCTAGAAACCAGAAAAACATCAGACAAGCAATGGCTTATCTTCAATACCTAACCGATCATGTCGAACAAATAACAATCCAAAACAATGAAAAATTCTATGTTGTATCAGGTGAACTGAAAGCCATCAAAGAAGCCCAGAACGAAATAATAGAGACACAAAACAGGAACTGGGAACTTGCTGAAGGACAATTCAAGGCGTTACGACAAAACGTGCACCACATGAGAAACTGCATCCAATACTTATACGTAAGAGAACAAATCAATCAACATAGTCTTGTACTTAGCAATATTTTTCAAGCAATACTTGCTAACATCAAAACATACCGATCGGCCCTTTATACGTTTCGAATCAACATACTGAATGCCTTGACGCCTCTCATGAATCAACTATTACCAATGTCACTAGTCCCAAGGGAGCAGTTGCATGAAATTCTTACGATTGTTCATTTGCAACAAAATGGACAACAGGATCGATTATCTCTAGCCGTACCAATCCAAGAGATTCTCTCGTACTATGAAACGAAATTAGTCACACAAGTCGAGGCAATTGACGCAGGTCTTATACTTACACTTGCAATTCCAATGGCTTCAAAAAGTACAGTTATGAACGTATTGCATGCCATTCCGATCCCAATGCCGGACGGGGATACGGGTAAAGCTTTAGTTTGGCGACTTGAAGCCAAATACATGGCCGTCTCAGACGACGGAGAAGAACTAGCGTTTATCGATGAAGACGAGCTCGCAAATTGTATCGGATCCCAAAAATACGCAATATGCACCAAAGCCATTCCAATAGAACAGACTTATCAGTCCTGTATGGCTACTTTACTTTACCACGATGACGAGCTACTTGCATTGCAACGCTGTCAACTGGATGTAGTAGAATTGCCGTTGACTGAAAAAGCACGCAATCTCGGCTTCGGTCGTTGGTTAATAACATCGTCCAAAGACGATTATACACTCATCGAAAGCGCTGGTAATGGCAGCAATCCATTAGCAAGAATTGAGCATCCTGGGTGCAGAGTGTGTATCATCACACTGGGATGTGGAAAACAGCTTAGAGGACCAAATGTTCATCTTCGCTCAGACCTCACTGCTTGTGACACAGTACCGGCAATACGGTTAGATTTTCAATTACCAGATGCAATAAGTACACTCTTCAAACTACTGCCCCCATTGGATGAACTACCAAACTTCTCATCAAGATCTGAGGCACAAATTCAAATTCTTCAGCAAATTCAACCAGAGTTTAAACAAATGGAAACACGACGAACAAACAGCAAATCAATAGAACAAATGGCCGAACCAATTTTAGAAAGAATAAGAGCATTCAAGCCCGAACTCGAACACCGATTCGAACAGTACATACCATGGAAAATGTCTCTTCTTTTCGGATTTTTATCCTTCTTGATTAGCGTATTACTACATCTAACTTATTCGCATCTTTTACACAAATGGGCAAAACTTCACCGACGTTTCCCTTTCCGAATAACACACGAAGGACGGCGAATAAAAACAAAACCAGTACAAGTTGTCGCATTGAATGACTATGAATACCTACAAGAACATCCAGAACATCCCCTGCACAAATGCTCACTAGTACTACCACTCGAAATTAAAACTGAGTTCGAAAACCAAAACGAAGAAAACATAAATAAACCCCGCACTCCCTACACATTCCTAGGAGACTACATCAGAAGACTAAAACGTAACGAAGAACCAACTATCAAAATTGATCATGTCAACAGGCCTGCCGCACCGAGTCAGCCCATCTATACACATATACCGGAACACCCACCGATATCCCATTACGGAGCGTACCCTCTCAGAACAATCAATACAGGAAACGTTTAGAAAAAAAAAACCTGACCGGGACTCGAACCCTCAACTTCAGCATGAGAGTGCAGCGCGCTACCAACTGCGCTAAGTGGGACGGCCGCGTGGTCCGTAAAAACAGCTTATAAATAAAAAAAAAGAAAAAAAAATGTTAAATTTTTTTACCCTTCCCCTCTTCTCTACCCCCTTACCCTTACCCTAGCTTACCCTTACACCCCTTTGCCCTTTCCCAGATTTTCCCACATTATGGAAGCACCGGGAACCCGCCGGGATTCGAACCCGGAACCCCAGCTCAACGGCCAGAGATACTAACCACTGAACTAAGTCACTTGTTAAAAGTTATCAATTACACTCACTTCTACTCTGCCGCAAATTAAAAATTTTGTGTTAGCAGTGAGCAAGGAAAACAAAACTTAAAAATAAAAATTTTTTTTAAAAAATTATTAATTAACAACATTTATAATAGCCCTAAATAAACCAGAGAGACCCATCCTCCATCTGGAAAGTACCTACCATTATATTTGCGAAAACTTAATTCAAAATTTTGATATTACTCGAGTATTAAACCGAAATTTTCATTACTTGCAATTATTCTTTGAGAAAAATCAACAAGGAAAAATTACAGAGCAATTCCCCTTAAACCTCCATTGTTAAAGGCGGGGATTTGCTCCCTACCTTTTTATCCAGCGACGAATTTATTTTTAAAAAGAATTTATACTGACGCACTAAACAACGGAGTAATAAGATGCAACTCCTAAAGGAAACTTATCAATTATCTGTCAAAGCGAGAAAAAGAAGGAAATCCATTAACCCGGAAGGCGAACTGTCCATCAATCACAATGACAGCCTATAATGGAACACTAATCAATCCAACCAGGGATAATTCCCCACAATCCCAATTAATCAAAATGTCAAATTTCCCCCACTTCCCCCGCAACACTATCAATCATTCAAACTACCTTCTGCCTGCTAACTACCAGCAACACTCTTCATTGCTAACTGTTCATTCTCTCAACCTATTACAATTTCTTCGCGGATAGAAACTTGGAATTTATTTCAAACAACTTAAACAATTTTCCTACAACTAAAATTTTACCTTTTGCACTATTTCAAACATTTTATAATGAATCCAGTATATCACTTCAGAATTAAAGTTGAGCCGCGCATTAACACTACATTCAACGGCCAGCCAGCTTATATTACTGAATACAGCATTGCCTTTTTTACAGATCGTGAAGCAATAATTAGTATTAACATGCAACAGGACAATATTGTCAACAATATTTATTCAATTTCTTTTATCCCCCTTACAGTGAATGAGACATCAGCCGTATGGCAAACAATTCTACAATGCATACAATCGGGAAATAGTTATATTAATGTGAATTTCTATCTTAATTCAGAAGGAGAACCAGTTGCAGTAGAACCATCGCAACCAACCATTTCTGAAAGTCCCGACAGCCCTGACCCTACATCAGACCACAATTCAACTGAATTAAATTATATTCCAATTTCTCCCCCATCACCCATTCCATTCTCAGATGACTCCATGTAAATTTCCTCAAACATTTGCATTTATATTCCATTAAAAATCTTATCTTATGTCTTATCCACCAACCCCAACTTTCACCACAATTGACCAATCAGAAGACACCATCCCTTACATCTCTCCAATTCCAACCCAATTTCCACTTTATGCATACTTTCTCACTGATTTTGATATAAAACTTGCAGTCTTTTCTGAATACTTCATATTCCCCTGCAATACCTTATGCTTCTGGATTAACTTCTTGGACAATAATCAAGACAAAAAAATCACTTTGGAACCAGATCATCCAAATTTTCTTACCTTTTTGAATTTCTTACAGAACACCGAAGAATTTTTAGAAGGCGAATTTGACCTGTAATTTTTTTTTAAAAAAACCATATTTACTTATTCTTTCCCTGATATTTACAAATCTCAAAACCTAGCACCTCAACAATTTTGAATTTTCTTAAAAATCATGACAAGCATTTGGGACCAAATCCGCAATTACGTCGGCCCAGAAGACATCGCCCCAAAATTACACACCAGCCACAACATCAACGTTTGCGTAAAAGTCGGAATCCAATATAGGGAATGTTTTTTCAACGAATACGCAATATTACAAAATGGAACCATCGTGATCTGGGCACACTCCCATACAGGCCTTCTCACGAAAAAATGTTTTTTCTACACAACCTGGGAATAATACACCTACGTTTACCATTTCATTACTTCATCCCAAGGTACCCAACTAGCCCACCACTTCTGGGATTTTATTCAAATGGACAATGACGATCCCCATTGAGTTCGACCCTGTTGGCATCCGTGTATTCACTTAGACTTGCATAATTTTCTCTAATTTTTATCCGAAATACCTTTTTAAAATCTTTTTTCATGAGTCGCAATTAATTTAATGTAGTACTTATTTTATAAACACCGCAAATTATTCAAATGTAACGCCTCCTCTTCTTATTTTTAATTTCTTACCAATTTAATTTTTTACTTCTGTCCAAAAAAAAATTTTTTTTTTACTCGTGAGTCACAACTCGTGAGCACAATGAGCAAGCACCCCTAACATAGCAAACTATTATTAACCAATCTATTCCCAACCATTATCAACAAAAATTAACATCCCACCTTGTTATCACTTCGAAGGGCACGCGATTGAAAGTCAAAATACTAATTGCTTACACTACATACGACTGTGCAAAATAACGACCCAAAAAACTCACGAAACATCATTTTTTTCCAAAACAAAACCAAACTAACACAGACAGGACCCTTACCGATTGCTCAGTATCAACAAAAAAAGATCCTTTCACAACACGTTGAAAGGGCACGGGCTTGAAATAATAAAATCTCAAAAAATTTGAAAAAAAAACCCTGGCAGTATAGTTCCAACCCAAAAAAAATGTAAATTAAAGTTGAACAACTCACTTATTCCATTGAAGGATCCTTTGGAGGAAGAAACGAATACACAAAATTCTCGTTATCGTTCGATTGCGTTTTCGTTTCCCGTTTCCCACCCCATTTTCTTCGATTACCTCGTTTGTTATTTGTTTTTAAAAATAGACCACTATTAGCAAAACTTTGCACATGCTCAGTCACATCACTAGCACCACCAGTTGATACTTCTCTTTCTTTCGCCCAGTCTAACACTGCCTTTTTATTTTTATTTGATATTACAATTCTTTTTACCACACCTTTACGTACACCATAAGCAAACGATCCCAAAGTCCGATCAACAACAACTTGATTCGATTGATCACGCGCCTCCCAGCCAGTCACCAACGACAAACCTCTTGTAAAAGTTAAAACAGCATGCGCACACAACGAAGGCTGGCACAACACATTATCTTTCGTCGGAATGAAAAACCAAACATCCTTTCCCAAACCACTTGCAGAAGGACCCCTCTTAATTAAATCCATAAAATATTGCGGAGTACCCATAACATTATTAAAATCCCTTGATGTCTGATAACTTCCACAAATCAGAAACAATTTCTCACCACACGGCGTTTTCGAAACACTATCATTACCCCCAATTTCAACATGTGCCGCCGTCCACCACTCATTCCATTGTACCATGGCATCTCTCCTTACACCAGTAAAACCATCAGGCAAAACACCACTTATCAAACCATCCACACAAAACGTCCAACCTATTGAATTACACAAACCAGCATACGACCCAACTTCTTGATACAACCTGCTATCACCACTCTCCAACTTTAATTTACTAACATAATTATACACATCGCCCTGATTTCTACAGCCCCGGAACCCTTCCACTAAACTTTCTTGCAATCCCACAATTTCTTCATTATTTATTGCCAATGGTACCTTTGGCCAACCATTCTCTCCAACCAGTCCCCCTTTACCTTCTATAGTTAATTTATTCTTTAAGGAGTTCCAACTATTTATACCCCGCCCATCGACTGTTTCCACTTCTTTCCATCCGAGACTTAATTTTTTCCGATCGTAGTACTGATGTTTGAACTCGTTCATTTCGATTAGCAAATCTTGTCTGCCTCGTGTCGTTCTAAACACGATAATTCTGTTTAAAAAAAATATTAATGCTAGCCTATGAAATCCTAAATTGTTATAAGTAATTAACGAACCTTTTAGTGTCCATACTTTGATAAAATAGAATATTCCGTTTCTTCGTTATTACAATCGTTTTTGCAAAGCTTCGATAAAAGATCCAATAGTCGATGAGTAACGCCGCTATTAAAGTTTGACCTCTCCGCAGTAAACGTATTCTGAATAAATTGATCAATAGAGCAGTCAATCACACTGTTCTCAATTTACTTTCCTCCAAAACTTCCATTAGTGACTGTCAATTACTGCCATACCGAGGGAATTACTTCCGAAAACTCTATTAGTGACTGTCATTTACTGCCATGCCGAGGGATTTACTTCATTACTTTACTCCCCTCACAACGTGGAGCAAATGGAACTGCCACACTTGACAGATCACTACTACATTAATCTTCCTGGGAAAAATGCAAATAAACCCGAAGAGATTATCAAACAACTGTCATACTGATACAAAATCTAATGAACGGCCTCCCACTCTAACCTTACTCAGAAAAAAAAGAAACTATTCATCACTTTATCTATTCAGTCCCACTTTCATTGTTAACAGCGAAGAAAACAGTAGCAGAGAAAATGAACTATCAGTCGGACCCCCCACAACTCTTCTCCTTCGACGGGAGGCTCGCCCTGCTTATAAAAATGGGCATACCACAGACGCCCATTTACCGCACTTACGTGCAAATTACCTACGTGTGGCAGGGCGAGCCCACGAACCTGGAAGTACTCAGAAAAACAGCCCTCATTCCTAGACGAAGCAGCCTTATGCCTCATTTAAGGAGAGTTGTGGGCGGTCAGGAGGCCCTTAATTTACGAATCGAGCCTCATCACTACGTCATCCGACATTTTTAATCTATTTTTATACAACACTGCACGTCTCTATTTTTCTACTGCATGCTTACTACGCCTGCCACGACCAACACGAACATCATTGAAACACTTGGCAAGAATCGAGGACACAAATCTTCAATCCTACCATCACCAACTGGACACATATGGCTCCGATATGGCACGAAACTCACATCCACTTGGCCAACGCGGAATGTAGTATTCTTTTCACAACATACAGCGGTCGCGTTCCCCAGCTCAATTTCTTCGCATACATCAGACGACAAAACAAGAGGCCACAAAAGAGCAAACAGACAGTAAACTTTCAGCATTTTGATCTGGAATACTCAATAAAAACTTAGAACAAACCACTATTGATGTTGCTTTCCATTTATACTTAATTAGCCCAGTAAATCCCTTGACTTTGACAATACCACTAATCAAGACCCACTTGGCACAGCACACTAGGCAACCCTGTTTATAATCATAAGATTAAAGGTTCGAAACCCATCGCCTCCGCTTTTTCTAAAGAGCCGTAATATGACGATGCTAAATTTTGATTGGTTGAAAAAGACTTTTATAAATTCATACAGCACGCATTTTATTATCTTGAAATTCAGACAGACGATTGTGCTCAGTACAGTTCAGTTGCTTTCCATATTACTTGAATTGAAAAACTTGTAGCAGAAAAAGAGCGTTTTTACCGAACCCGCGCTTCGAATAGCACTTAGCAAAAACTTGCAATTAAAAGCCTTTATTAGAAAGGATATTGCAACGATAACTCTGTCTTCATACAATATAGTACTTGGCACTAGCACCTACATAGCTGCCGCTAAAAAGATAGAAAAGGTAGAAGCAAGCTAAGAAGAGAGTTATCATATCTGGTAACCAGTGAAAAAAAATTAAGTGCGGAACTTTTAAAATTTCTATACTTGGGAGTGGATTTCCAGAGAAAGTGGATTTCCAGACTATCAAAAGGAATATTTCGAAAAAAAAGAACTTAATTTTACCTGCTGTAGTAGACAATCGAGTGTCTGTAGAGGTTGCACAGAGGAGAGCGTTGACTTCTTTGAGAGATAGAGTGCCTGGGAGTGAAGTGCCTTGTCCACACACCTGCTGTCCAAACTGTTCCCGCATACCACTACTCTACAAGTGATTTACGGAATTAAACCAGCATGAGACTATCCCCTGCGAAAAACTTTGGAGCGTTCAGCTTTCGCTATGTTTAATCTTGACGGTTTCATAATTTAATTGTTTCAAAATATTGCAAAAAAAACTTTTTTTCCAAAAAAAATCACTACCTAGGAACATAGCGTCTCTCAATTAGCAATATGTTACATCAAATAACATCTCATATGTTAATGAGAGTTCCATTAAGTTGACAAAACAGATCAACAAGTAAACAAGAAACACATAGCTGGCAGATTGCCAGAAAATAGCCGCAATTGCTTCGTAGATCTGCAGTCTAAAAAACAGTAAAGATAGACCAAAAAATTCGTCTTTTCATTGAAAGCTGATATGTCATATCTTGATTTAAAATCTGTATAATTTCTGCTGCCTCTATTAGTTGCTCTCAAACCTTCATTTAGAGTGACACACACCCATTTGACCTTATCTCTTTGAATTAAAGTAATTAAAAGTCAATTTCAAAGTGACAAAGTCATTTTTGAGAGTGAGGTAAGTCACGTGTGACCAAAAAGTTAATCACGCAAATGAACAAAAAATTTCGCTTCACTAGGAGCGAAAAATAACTTCACGCACGCACTTCAGTTTAAATTGCATGAAGGAATGAACAAAAAGCAGATTTGAAGTGGTTGTGACGTCATATGGTCGTAACAAAAATCGCGACGACGAAATAAAAAAAAACCAAGAGAAGGCTAATAATAGCCCCAGCTATCATAAACCGACAAATGTCGGAAGAATTGCTCTTGAACGACAAGCTTTATTTCGGAGCAATAGAGATCACTCAAAAATGAAGAACGAAAGCGTGAAAAAGTCACTTGAGTCAAAGAATGTTCTAGAAGAAAAGCGCAAAATTGTCAAGCAAAAACTTTGCATAAAAAAGACACACACGTTTACAATAATTGCTATGAACTTCGTTCAAGAGCAATTAAACATTGCCCAACAACTCAAGAGAATTAAAATTCCCATTTACCTGCAGTCTCAAAAACAGATGAAAAGACCTCAAAACGTCAGAAAAAAAAAAGATTTTTCGTGTGATTTTTTTTAAAAGGACTAATTTAACGGACTTTTTAAACGGATTAATGAATTTCAACGGATTCATATATACTCAATTCACATTAACTTCTACAATAAAAGTACGCGTAATTCAATCTGAAAGACCGGAGTGATGAAAGTCACGCGTGAACACGAAATTATTCATTAGAATGATTAAAAAAACTCGATCGAATAAGCGCAACAGATGCCTCCACACACATATTTAAGTCCAAAAATTGCACGAACTAATGAACAGAACTGATGAGCAGGACGATGATCTTAAGAAAAATCCCCCACGACGAAACAAAAAAAAACATAACCGACTAACGTCGGGCGAATTGCTCTCAAACTACCGGCGAGCGGTTGGCTTGGTCAGTAGCTAGCCACGGGGGGGGGGGGGGGGGGGGGGTGCACCGGGGGCAGATGGGGGCAGCACTGGGTGGGGGGGGGCAAAAGCGCGGTGGGGGGGGGGGGGTGGAGCCAATAGTGGGGAAGGGGGGTCAACAAAGGGGGGGGGGGTGTCAACCTCTAAGAACCGCCCCTCACACCATAAGTATAATTATAAGTCTCCAAGACAGTTTGAGCTGAAACAGACCTGAAAGGCTCTAAGAGCACATAATGCCCGCTGGGCGCTACCTGTTTATCCCGTTTTTGAGGACGAAAAGTCAAAAGCGTCAGACGAAAAATTGGTCAAGCGAAAAATCGCATAAAAAAAAAGACCGACAGGACTAATATAATTGCTACAAACTTCGTTTGAGAGCAATTAAACATAGCACGATAAGTCCGGCATTTCAACCCATGAAATTGAATGAATTACAAAAAATCCTGCCCATTTCAAGAAAATGCATGAATGAATTAAAAACTAAGCAGAATTGAAGTTAGCGTGACATCACATGTCGTAACAAAAATTTTGACGCAATAAAAAACCCAGGAGAAGGCCAATCATATCTCCGCTCTTCGCGCCCATTAATAACGATGCCTTTTTACGTTAAGGTTTTTACATTATTACCTTTTAACATTATTCAGGTTTTTAATTCGAAAACAACACCGTAAGAAATTAAAGATCAAATCTTTAATAAAGGGAACTCTTTCACAATTATTGTCAATACAAAATTAAAGTAGTTTCGGCTCAATTAGTCTATCACATAGACAAAATTGTTATACATACCAAACACACCAACATGAAATTGAAGACTAGGCAAAACTTTAAACAAAATCATCGGGCTTCGGCAGTACCCAGCTATTATGACACAAAACTCCACTTCAAAAAAGCTTTTAGGCAATCAGCATTCGAACTAAGGAATTTTGAAAACTCAATGCACTTTGACCAAATGACTGTTATCGGTTTATCTCCATTTAATTCAATTTTGCGCTTTTACTGTTTCTACATTGCGTGGAATAGTTGAATGAAATTTGGAATCCATTTAGTTGAAATGTGAGACGAGTCAGAAGGCAGCGGCGAAAATCGTGAATCGTGCAAACCGAAAACTAACGAACGATTAAATGATTTAAGGAGATCCAAAAAATGAGGATATAATTAATATCCTCACTCGAAGAACAACCTTTGGTAGTAATAAACCAACTTTGGTAGTAATAAACCAACAAACAATAAATCAACTTTGTAGAAAACCAATGAGAGGAAAAGTAGAAGAACATCAGAAAAATTCAAATTTTACTAATTTCTTTGGCATCACAGTCATTCAATTTCCTAAGTAAAACTTAAAATGCACAACTTCATACAGTCCATGAGGAACCATACACCAACTATTACAAACATAGCCGATAGATTGACAGAAAATAGCTGTGTAGATCTGCAGTCTCACAACAAATAGAAAAGGTTAAATTTCTCTTTTGAAAATTGATAAGATGTTGTACCTTAGTAAAGTCTATATCTTAGTGTGGCTTATATTAGCTGCTCTGAAATAACCTTCAATTAGAGTGATATACAATCAGTTGACATCACCTCCTTCAACTGAAGTAAAGGCAACTGATTGTGATAGTGAAGGTCATTTTTGAGAGTGAAGCTAGTCAAGTGTGAACAGAACAAATTCAGCCGAAAATGAAACTGGCAACAAAAGACGGCGCTCTAAGGGTGAAAGATGACGTCACTCTCACGCGAACAAAAAACACAAGCAAGAAAGCGAATTTTGTTCAAAAGCCGTTTTCTAACCCTATTTCAAAATTAGAGTGAAAAATCTTAATGCCTCAAAGCCACTCGCATTTTCACTTCATTTGCTGTTTCGGCGCGACCAAAATCATCACTTCAATTTGACTTCGAAAATCATGAAAATGTGCAAACAGATCTTAAAAAAAGACAGCGCCCCAATACAATTAATATTCTTCGAATCGTAAAAAAGGAAAGGCCAATAATAGTGCGCTATCGCAACTATTAATGAAGCAAATCGAACACTTAACAAATGAAGGAAACACTAAAAATTTACTCATACGTTTAGACAACGTACGGTGTTTAAAGGGAAAAACCTTTAGGTGCAAACAAGAGTTATTCGAAAACATCAAGTACGAGGAAATTGATGATAATAACTGATGTCATTACTAAGATTAAAAAAATAACTAAAACAAACGAATGACAAAACTGGCAGGGTTACAAAACAGCAGCTAAGTAAAGACCATTATTATTGACAATGGTCTTAATAATGGTCAACAAGACTGACCATTATTATTTATAATAATGGTCTTAATAATGGTCAATAAGGAAAAACAGATTTACCTATGCAAAAACAGATTTATGCAAAAACAGATTTATGCAAAAACAGATTTACCTATGCAAAAACAATTTTATGCAAAAACAGATTTACCTATGCCTCATTGGAAAGCCAATGAGACATGTGACAAAACAAAAGTACAATAGCTGCCAGAATGCCATAAAATAGCGCTGCGATTGGTTCATAGAACTGTTATAGTAAAAAGAAAATAAGCAGTATGAGTCTAAAAAGCTTGAAACAGCTGGCAGATTGCCAAAAAAAGGCTGTGACAGCTTCGTATACCTGCAGTCTCACAAAACTCGAAAATAAGACCACAAAAGAACTTTTTTACTAATTGATGTAATACTTAGATTTAGAACAAATTGGACAAATTATGAGATAATAGCTCCCATCAAATTAGAGGCAAATAAATTCAGCTAACTTCATCTCCTTCGAATAACGCGAGCTTAAGTCTTCCAGAGAGATGAAAACCATTTTTGAGCGTGAGTTAAATCATGTGTTATCAAAATAATAATCACAAGAAATGACGTCATGAGAATTGATCGCGTTTAATGACGTCACACGCCCAATTCAGTCAAAACTGCATGAATAAAAATTTGGAGCTAGCGTGACGTTATATGGTTGTAACGAAAATCTAATCTATTTAAAAAACTAAGATAAGGCCAAAAAAGCTCCTCTTAACTATCGCTATTACAACTATTAAAATTGAAAATCTTCAGGAAACACTGGAAACAAATAATGTCCAGCTATTAATAAAGCAAATCGAACACTTAACAAATGAAGGAAAGACTAAGAATTTACTCATACGTTTAGACAACGTACGCTGTTTAAAGGAAAAAACTTTTAGGTGCAAACAAGAGTTATTCGAAAACATCAAGTAGGAGGAAATTGATGATAATAACTGATGTCATTACTAAAATTAAAAACATAACTAAAACAAACGAATGACAAAACCGGTAGGGTTACAAAACAGCAGCTAAGTAAAGACCATTATTATTGACAATGTTCTTAATAATGGTCAACAAGACTGACCATTATTATTTATAATAATGGTCTTAATAATGGTCAATAAGGAAAAACAGATTTACCTATGCAAAAACAGATTTATGCAAAAACAGATTTATGCAAAAACAGATTTACCTATGCAAAAACAATTTTATGCAAAAACAGATTTACCTATGCCTCATTGGAAAGCCAATGAGACATGTGACAAAACAAAAGTACAATAGCTGCCAGAATGCCATAAAATAGCGTTGCGATTGGTTCATAGAACTGTTATAGTAAAAAGAAAATAAGCAGTATGAGTCTTAAAAGCTTGAAACAGCTGGCAGATTGCCAGAAAAAGGCTGTGACAGCTTCGTATACCTGCAGTCTCAAAAAACTCGAAAAAAAGACCACAAAAGAACTTTTTTACTAATTGATGTAATACTGAGATTTAGAACAAATTGGACAAATTATGAGATAATAGCTCCCATCAAATTAGAGGCAAATAAATTCAGCTAACTTCATCTCCTTCGAATAACGCGAGCTTAAGTCTTCCAGAGAGATGAAAACCATTTTTGAGCGTGAGTTAAATCATGTGTTATCAAAATAATAATCACAAGAAATGACGTCATGAGAATTGATCGCGTTTAATGACGTCACACGCCCAATTCAGTCAAAACTGCATGAATAAAAATTTGGAGCTAGCGTGACGTTATATGGTTGTAACGAAAATCTAATCGATTTAAAAAACTAAGATAAGGCCAAAAAAGCTCCTCTTAACTATCGCTATTACAACTATTAAAATTGAAAATCTTCAGGAAACACTGGAAACAAATAATGTCCAGCTATTAATAAAGCAAATCGAACACTTAACCAATGAAGGAAAGACTAAGAATTTACTCATACGTTTAGACAACGTACGTTGTTTAAAGGACAAAACTTTTAGGTGCAAACAAGAGTTATTCGAAAACATCAAGTAGGAGGAAATTGATGATAATAACTGATGTCATTACTAAAATTAAAAACATAACTAAAACAAACGAATGACAAAACTGGTAGGGTTACAAAACAGCAGCTAAGTAAAGACCATTATTATTGACAATGTTCTTAATAATGGTCAACAAGACTGACCATTATTATCTATAATAATGGTCTTAATAATGGTCAATAATGAAAAACAGATTAACATATGCAAAAACAGATTTATGCAAACAGATTTATGCAAAAACAGATTTACCTATGCAAAAACAATTTTATGCAAAAACAGATTTACCTATGCCTCATTGGAAAGCCAATGAGACATGTGACAAAACAAAAGTACAATAGCTGCCAGAATGCCATAAAATAGCGTTGCGATTGGTTCATAGAACTGTTATAGTAAAAAGAAAATAAGCAGTATGAGTCTAAAAAGCTTGAAACAGCTGGCAGATTGCCAGAAAAAAGCTGTGACAGCTTCGTATACCTGCAGTCTCAAAAAACTCGAAAATAAGACCACAAAAGAACTTTTTTACTAATTGATGTAATACTTAGATTTAGAACAAATTGGACAAATTATGAGATAATAGCTCCCATCAAATTAGGGGCAAATAAATTCAGCTAACTTCATCTCCTTCGAATAACGCGAGCTTAAGTCTTCCAGAGAGATGAAAACAATTTTTGAGCGTGAGTTAAATCATGTGTTATCAAAATAATAATCACAAGAAATGACGTCATGAGAATTGATCGCGTTTAATGACGTCACACGCCCAATTCAGTCAAAACTGCATGAAAAAAAATTTGGAGCTAGCGTGACGTTATATGGTTGAAACGAAAATTTAATCGATTTAAAAAACTAAGATAAGGCCAAAAAAGCTCCTCTTAACTAGCGCTATTACAACTATTAAAATTGAAAATCTTCAGGAAACACTGGAAACAAATAATGTCCAGCTATTAATAAAGCAAATCGAACACTTAACAAATGAAGGAAAGACTAAGAATTTACTCATACGTTTAGACAACGTACGTTGTTTAAAGGAAAAAACTTTTAGGTGCAAACAAGAGTTATTCGAAAACATCAAGTAGGAGGAAATTGATGATAATAACTGATGTCATTACTAAAATTAAAAACATAACTAAAACAAACGAACGACAAAACTGGTAGGGTTACAAAACAGCAGCTAAGTAAAGACCATTATTATTGACAATGTTCTTAATAATGGTTAATAAGACTGACCATTATTATCTATAATAATGGTCTTAATAATGGTCAATAATGAAAAACAGATTTACCTATGCAGAAACAGATTTATGCAAACAGATTTATGCAAAAACAGATTTACCTATGCAAAAACAATTTTATGCAAAAACAGATTTACCTATGCCTCATTGGAAAGCCAATGAGACATGTGACAAAACAAAAGTACAATAGCTGCCAGAATGCCATAAAATAGCGCTGCGATTGGTTCATAGAACTGTTATAGTAGAAAGAAAATAAGCAGAATGAGTCTAAAAAGCTTGAAACAGCTGGCAGATTGCCAGAAAAAAGCTGAGACAGCTTCGTATACCCGCAGTCTCACAAAACTCGAAAATAAGACCACAAAAGAACTTTTTTACTAATTGATGTAATACTTAGATTTAGAACAAATTGGACAAATTATGAGATAACAGCTCCCATCAAATTAGAGGCAAATAAATTCAGCTAACTTCATCTCCTTCGAATAACGCGAGCTTAAGTCTTTTCCAGAGAGATGAAAACCATTTTTGCGCGTGAGTTAAATCATGTGTTATCAAAATAATAATCATAAGAAATGACGTCATGAGAATTGATCGCGTTTAATGACGTCACACGCCCAATTCAGCCAAAACTGCATGAATGAATACAAATATGGAGCTAGCGTGACGTTATATGGTTGTAACGAAAATGTAATCGATTAAAAAACTAAGATAAGGCCAAAAAAGCTCTTAACTATCGCTATTACAACTATTAAAATTGAAAATCTACGGGAAACACTGGAAACAAATAATGTCCAGCTAACTAAAACCATTAGCTAAAACTGGAATCACAAAATTGATTCAGAGCAGCATAACTAGAAAGTCTAAGCGCCTCCAGTAAGGCGAATAATGACAAAGGATCACAAAAAAACACGGTCCAAAATTAATGACTATTTTCTGAAAAACTAGTGTCGAAATCGTTAAAATTAATACACATGAAATAAAAACTATTCGGTAGATTCCCTTTTGCCTCACTTGAGAGGTAATGACATGACAAAGAGAACTACAAAAAGGTAGAAACTTTTCAAAACAGATAGTGGTAAAGTCGTAGAAACTTTACGCTCCCATTTGAGACGGAGCTTAACATATGCAATTAAAACACAAGACAACATGTAGCATATTTAAAACTTCTCGGTTTCATTACTGTTACCACTTCGGTGTGACCAAAATCACGACTTAACGTGGACTTCTGAACAAAACGTCAACAAAAATAAAAAGATCTTAAGAATGCCTCATTAGAATTCAAATTGGACCTGAAATACATTACAGGCAAAAATTTTAATTGAAAAAACATAACTAACTATCGTTGAAAGAATTGCTCTCGAATGACTAGTGGGAGCTCTAACATTTTAGAGCCTGCTTCAGTCGGGGCGCAAAAGCCAAGGGCGCAAACGTCAAGGGCGCAAAAGTCACTCGAAAATTCAAATCGGTCAATCAAAAATTTTGCATAAAAAAGACCAAAGCGTTTATAATAATTGCTTCAAACTTCGTTCGACACCAATTAAACAAAAAATAAAACTCAAAATGACTGGGAATGAACTTCTAAAACCATTAAGAATAACCGACTAACGTCGGGCGAATTGCTCTCAAACAGCCGGTGAGCGGTTGGCTTCGTCAGTAGCTAGATAAGGTTTAGTGAGGCTAGCTTTAGCTTAATTGAACGGGCGTAAGAGAGCACAGCGGGGGTTGCAACAGGGGGGGGGGTTCTGATGGGGTGGCAACAGGGGGGGGGGTCAATCTCCAAGAACCGCCCTTCGCACCATAAGTATAAGTTTCCAAAACATATTCTGTGAATCGCGTACTTGAAGATTAGTGCGCTGAAAGGCTCTAAGAGCACCTAATGCCCGCTGGGCGCTACCTGTTTATCCCCTATTTCAGGACAAAAAGTCAGATGGGTCAGACGAAAAATCAATCAAGCGAAAAATCGCATTAAAAAGACCAGCAGGACTTATATAATTGCTAAACTTCGTTCGAGAGCAAATAATCAATATTAAATAATGGGGGATATTTTGTATGGTTCTGTAGTCAGTGCAACAAATTAACCAGGACAGAACTCAAGATAGTTATTTGCGCGATATGCTGACGATATTGCATGTAACACGAAATCAACAAGCAAAGAATTCCTCAAAAAAGACAACGCATTGCATAAAAACCTTCAGTTTACATAAGAAAAAGTCGATGCAAACGGCGAACTGGCTTTTCTTGACATGAATATATGTGTTAGCAAGTAAAATAAAATTTCATGCAAATGGTACCGTCAGCCTATAGACCTCTACAATTCTAAACTTTTGTAGTTGTGCTCAATTGCAACATAACAAAAATATAGTGCAAGGCACTGTGCAAAGCATTTTCCGTTGCACGAGTAATTGGAAAAACTTTGACGAAAAACAAAAGAAACCAGGATATGGGGTTGAAAAATCAGTACCCTGAAAGTTGGACGGCAAAAAATGTGAAACAAAACTCTCGAAGCGCTCGCTGCACGAAAACAGAAATCCTCAAATACCAAGTAGAAAGACATACCATTGAAGAAAAATAGTCGAGGAAATCCCCACTTATTTAATGCAATAGAGGCATTTCATGCATGCAATTGAAATAAAAACTACAAAAATGCCGTCGTAATCGGCACCCCCAAACCTCCTAAACCAGTAATTGAAAATTTCAGAAGATTTGGGATGTTTGGCTATAATGGGAAAGACTCGAGGAAAAGGATTTTTTGTTAGAACGTTCTCTTAATTCACCTCACAATCTTGCTCGCAATGTCCTGCAATGGCCCACAGTCGCCAGTGACGAAAGATGCCAACATGTCCAGTATTACACTTTCGTAGTCCCCTCCTACGTTCAGACCAGACACAAACATCACAAAGGATTCATCCTCATCAATACGCGACACACCTGTTTTGATTTCTTCAATGGTCGAAGTATCTTCTTTATTGCTTCGCTTGGAAGGACTTAGGTCGCTGCTCTCACTAATAGTCGCCACAGGGTAAAATATTTCGTCAACGTTAAATTCACCCTCTGAATTTTCTTTCCCAATTACGCCCACAACCACTCCTAACACCAATAACATACCAAATTAATATCGCTGGTCAAGTCTACTAAATAAGTTTTGCTATTCTACTTGATGTTTTATGGAAATTTAACTTTTGTCTTTTTGATGAAACGAAAAGTACACAAGCACGAAAAGGTTCAAAAATTCGGCGACCCCAATCACATAAGGAGGGCAGAATTGATCTCAAAGATGTTGATAAGCACTGAAAGATTTTCACTCACCATTGCAGAGATCTAATCGAGCCAAACATTTCATTTTTTGATTATGAATCCCTTCGCTATTTATCCTCAGACTTTGTATTTAATAGTCGTCTACAACTTTTTAATGCTCTATCATCTGTGCCGGCAGAAGCACGTGGAATAATGTAAACTAACAACTTGGACCAAAATAAGTCAATGCTGATTTAAATCTTACAAATTACGACTCTTTCTTCATACAGAATCAACATTGACTTAGTTTGGAAGTTGTCAGTTTCCAGTATTGTATGAATGTCTCCTCCGTTAGATACCAAGCCTAGATACCCAAACGCATTAAAGGGCCAATAAAAAAGCGATAGCCACATTTTAACCAATCATTGCAGTTTTCTGGACCTATCGAGAATAGATGCAATTTTTTTTTATTGAAACAATTGAGAACATTGTTTATTTTTCCGTTTTTCAATATTTTCTTAAAGAATGAAATGTTTGGCTGCAATCCGCAGATAGTTGTGCTTTCCACTGAAATAAAAGCGAACAGCCTATCTGCAGAGTGCAAGTGTGATCTATGATGTGACTTTGAGTGTCGATGTTTCCAGTGAGAGCGAGTGACTGTGTCTCATCTTCAATGTACACCTGGTCAGCGGAGTCCACAAAAGTATCTCTCACAACTGGGGGCTCCAAATTGTGTTCCTCGCTCACCTCCTGAAAAGATATAACTTCAAAACTTGCGAGACAGAGATAACTTCTTCAGCTCCCGAACTTTCTCAACTGAAATATTTCAATTACTTTTGCTTTTACGTAAAATAACACAATATAGCAAAAGACTGTTTTCTTCGTTCACACGACACTTTCTGGAGGCATGGTGATGGTTGAAGCTTCCCAAACCTTTTAGATAAATCGTTAATTAAATATAGTCAATTGGTAATATTACCTTGAAAAGTCGGATGTTAGTTATTTTTTTAATGCTTCTAAACTTTCAAAAATGTTTTGCCCAATTGCAAAATTGTTCCCCGTTTGATTATGATGTTTCCACCGTTTGATTATCTTAACTTTATGGGCCAGACAATGAGACAGATCACAGCAAATGAATCAATTGGTGTCGTCAATTTCATTAAGCTGCGAACGAATGCCTAGGAACACCAATATACCGATATCCGCATGTTTTAAATTTGAACTTCAACCTTTGAAAATATCGCAAGGGTTTCAACTTAATGCTACAGACTATTCAAAACGATGCCGTAAATATTAGCCGAAAGCAAAATTAGCCGAATAAAATTTTTGCCGAAAAGCAGAGAATAACCAATCAGATTTGAGAAGGAATAAATGTTATCGCGATAATAGCATGTGTCGGTCGTTATATTTTGTTCGGTTGGGACAGATTCAAGATCAAGACCCATAGATTACTCAGGCATAGCCAAATTCGTTAACTTTTTATGTAAGGAGCTAGATAATTGCTCGTCCCACTTTTGTTTGTTAACAGCAATTGATTCTTCTAATTTTCCTACTTTTCTGGGCTTTTCGGTTAATTTTCACATCGGCTAACATTCCGGGCACCATGCGAAACAACCTTGAGTATGCTTGGCTTGAGAGTTTGTCTCTTCTGGATGGTACCAATGACAGCGTACTTCCTGTCTGGTCTGATTGCACTAATGGACACCAAGGCTACCCTGCCAACTTTAGATTGCTGTTTAGATGGAGAGGACGAGGAGACTCCTTTGCGAGGACTGTTACCTGCCGAGGAACCAGCAGAGTTGGCAGAAATTGATGAAGAATTCAGCAGGTTATCACTCAACCGGTGTCTAGGAAAAAGAATTGAGCAGTCTTAGTGTTATAACCCAGCTTCTGGTATATCAAGCAAACAAAGTCGATACTCCAGCAGAATTTAAGTACATCGGTAGCATGCCTTGCCGAAATTCTGGAGATAGTAGGTTCGAGTCCTCTAAACTCCAATCCTTTAGCAGTTTAGGGAGTTAGCTAATACCACAGTTCGGTTGTTACAATCGGAAAGCGTCATGCATTTCATATTGTTCTACTACTGACTATCCAATAACTCTCGTAAAGGCAACTTGATTTTTAACGCTTTTAATTGTAGAAAATCCACGTGTAACGGTTCTAAAGATTCAAGCGAATCCAAAAAAATGTGATGCGAATCGCACGAAGCAAACGTGAGGAAAAGTTACGCTGGAAATAATGGTATTAGAGGGGCACTGAAATTACCCCCACCCCCCCCCCCCCCCACCTTATTGATCGCAGGAAAACCTACTCTAAAATATATACAGCTCCAGAAACAAATCACACGATATAATGACTCACTCCATAGCCTTTTGCACCCGTGGCCTCAAACTGTTCAGTCGGGTAGTGTATATGTGCACGTATTGGAGATTGGACTGATAGCCACGAATCAGCATCTTCTCTTTCCCACAAAACTCATAGCTGTCAAAACCCTTCCTGATAATGGGCTCCTCAATTTTTTCATCAGCAGAAGAGACTGCGTCAAACACCACCATTTTAACAATTCAATCTGAAAGTAGATTATTCGTGACGTCGTTAAAGAATTCAAGAGTACAGAAACGTTTCCTTGTTCCCACCGTGAAGAATGTTTGTCTTTATTACTAAGAGCAATCAAACTAAAGTGCATTTTTGCGCTGGTTTGTAATGTCAAATATAATTTTCATTTATTTCGTATCTATATTAACGACATCAAATCAACACAAGGACACAAATCTGATTCTCTATGCTGATGACACAGCTATTGCAACGGGCAGCAAGAACAATGATTCATACAAAAATCACCAATTGGCACTGGAACAAACGAATGACTGGATAAAAGAGAATAAGTTATGTCTGAATGCAAAGAAAACGAAAAAACATACTTTCTAAAGGTCAACGTAATTTTCGTTTTGAGAAGGAACTCATTTTAAAAGTCAAACGATTGAATCTGTTAAAGATTTCAAATACCTAGGTGTGGTTATTGATAGTCGTTTAAGTTTTCGGCAACATGTAATCCACATTGAAAAACGCCTCGTCAAATTCTGTGAAATTTTTTACAGGCTAAGAAGAGTTCTAACATTCGGTCAGTTAATCCAACTTTTTAAAGCTTTTTAGACCGATTTTACAGTATGGAGTTCTTATCTATGGGGCAACTTCAATAAGCGTATTGAAAAATATTGAAAAGAGAGGAATATAAACTTTACACTATTCAGGAAGAGCATATATATCAACTTTTTAAAACACTTGTTTGTGTGATTCGCGAAAAACGTAAAATTGAACCATTGTCAAATTTGATCACCTGCAGAGAAAAAAAATGTTTCAAATGGTAGATCTAAAAAGGTTTCAGCCAGCAATCGATCGAGTATGAAAAATTGTCACTTTATTTTATGCCTATTAGACACAAAAAAACTTCTCCGCAAGAGGCACTTGAAAACAAGTCAGTCAGACATAATATTGCACTCTTGGTTAGTGCGGTTCTAATTTGTACGTTTATTTGTGCTCAAGCGTACTCTTTTATAATTGGTATGCATTGTAAAACGTATGTCTTTCTTTCTGTACCAACCATAAACAATTTATTATTATTGTTATGATTATTATTTTTATTAATATTAAATATACGAAGTGCCGTCTGTATAGTATAACAATGGACGGCATTATCCTTTAAAATTCATACGTTTAAAAATCTAAGCATCATTAGAAATGGAAAATAACACTATTTATCATTATGCGAGCACGCTCATTTCTAGAGTGATCTATTATATTGAGTAACGCCTGCTAAGGGAGAAAAAGTGTTTTTTTTACAGAATTACAAAATTGCTAAAAATCATAGATGGTCATATTATACCAGGGGAAAAGGAACCATTCCCAGAATAAATTTCACACACCGTTGATGATTACTGACGTTCAAATTGAAATGATCTGTCAGCTTGTACTGAAAAGCTTTTAAATTCTTCGAAACTTTGGAGAGCTGCTCCTTTCAATATACAATGAAAAAGAAATTGTTTCATGCTGCAATTATTTCCCCTCTTGCCTCTTAGAGGTTCAATCAGTTGGAAGCATAAAAGAATCAGAATATTTAAACAATTAAATTATGAGTATAAACATGAAATACGTAAGCTTTAAACAGCGCAGTTAAATTTGATAGATTGCGATTAACAGATGATTAAAGAAATGAGATTTCAATTTTGAATTGAGTTTTAGCACCTTTGAGCAGGAAATCTTTTAACTATCGAAACTATATAACCTCTCAGAATTCATATTACATCACTGAGAAAAGGAGGCGGATAAACTATTACTGAATCAAAATCAAATGCCCGTTTTCAGTGGTCAAATTTCAGAAGGATAAAAATCCACAGCTACTGCACCATGAAAAGATTTGATATCCATTTCTAGAGCGGCTATAAATAACTCCCATGACTGAAAGGAAAGAAATGAATAAGTTCATGATTAACAAGGAAGCGCAGATATCTGACTAATAAATAGTAAGCTATAATTTCTTATATTAGCTGGCTCAGAAAACTAATTTAAATCAAAAATATCTTGCATGCTAAGAAGATACCGGATATTTTGACTTCTTCGATCGAACTGTTCAAATGTTTAACTAAAATTTAAGAATAGTCTATAAACACAATTTTTTCCACAAATATATCAGTGATTACAGCTTTCACGCCAAAATCATTAACTTCTTTACTGTGATACTTATTCATTTAGGGATATAAAGAATGCAATTGACCTTTGATGACATACATTCTTCATGAGCATGAAAAAGATGCATTTTTCAAACCCTTTTGTTTTGATTTTAGCTTATAAAACAATTTTCGCTTTGTAATCTTTACAGTGACACTTGTATATTGAGAGATAAAAAAGATGTATAATTGAACGCTGATGAATCATGCATAGAGTATGATCTTGAAATTGATGTTTTTGGACAATTTTTACCCAATAGGAAGGCTCCGTGACATTAGTGTAAAAACGTTCAATTGGTCTGAATTGCAGTTAAGTTCATCGCAGATATAGACAACGTAACCTGTCATTTTTTGTGGTCAGATTCAATATACATCACTTTTCTGGTACTTACAAACATTAACTCGCCCACTCAGAGATACCTCTGCTGCGGTTAAATTTCTCCTACGCTCAACAGCCAGACACGGGAAACTTGTCACGTGTTACGTCAGCAACTCTATCTACAGCTGTATCCCAGTCAAATGCCCATCAGGTTCTTTGCAGCCAAGTCTAATGCAGTCAGTAAATCAACTTTCCTTCAAATTTCAACTCAGCGACTTTTTATTCAGTCTAGTCCTTCAGACTTTTCAGTATCTCTTACTCCCAGCACGGTAGATTGGACAACGCTTAGAGGCTAAGGAGAAACTAGAACCAGCCGATGTCAATAGAAACCTCAGAGATCGATCCCGGAGTTTTCTCTTAGCAGCCTTGTATTTGACATGATCAGACTCTGAATCAGGCCTGGGACCTTGCCTGATTTTTTTCTGAATCAGGCCTGATGGTCTCTGGGGGTTCGGGACGGGAAGTCCTAACTTTAGCGGTAGCTTCGCGGTGGCGTCCTCGAGAGCGATCTCAGATGGCCAAGAGAAAAATTTCAACTTCAGCCAAGCTCGTGACTGCACCACCAGCAGATTCAACGGTCCCCCCAGATACCTAGGCGAGACGGCCTGCCGAAGGGATGGCTTGGGTAACAGCCCTTATAACAAATACTTTCGGAAGAAAAAATACGATGATTGATTCTACATTCATAGAAAGGTCGAAGACCTGTCTATTGCCAGCTGAGACGGTGATCAACCTGAAAGAGTGAGCACGTTTAACCTATTTACAAAGTTTCCGTCTGAAAGTCATCTCCTCTATATTAATATTATAATAGCGTGATAATATTGTAATGATTTTTACTTGTTGGCCTGATCATTATTTGTTTTAACAGCTGAATAGAGTCGCTTTTTCAAAGACTTCAGTTAGTGTTCTGCATTTGTCTTATCATGGCAGATTTACTGAATCATGGTTGCTGCTAGACAGGTTCTTTTTTTGTTTCAGGAATTTCAAGCGGGTTGGTGACCACCCGAATCATTTGGCTCTAATCAACCAGGCGCATAATTTGTTCTACAACCCTAGAGAAGTTGCGGCTCTGAAGACAGATTTACCCAATTGGAAGGTTTCACGACATTAGTGTCAAAACGTTCAATTGGTCTGGAGTGCTGTCTGGTGTTCAGATAAAGACACCGTAATCTGTCGTTTTTCTTGTCACATTCAATACAAACATTAACTCCCTCAATCAGAGATAGAAATTTAAGCGAGTATTTGCGCTTGTAAAGCGCCTTCCTAAATCGAATTTCCTATTTTACACTTTTTGGATAGAATTTTGAACCTGTACAGACATGGGGGGAGGGTGTCATGAATTTGTTATTGGGGGTCATGAAAAACACTGGGCTTCTAAAAAAACTAGATCCAATCATTTTCAACTCATCCAACAATTCCTGCATTTTTCTATCGCAAAACTCCAGTTTTAACAATTCGAATCGATGAATATGGGGACTATTTTGGGGGTGAACCACAGATTTTAAGTTATCTTTTTTTAAATGTCAGTTTCCCACATTTCATCGAAACGCTTTCATCGAAACCAAGTTCATCCAAGTCCAATTCGAAGTCCCAAATCATCCAAATACATCCCTTGTCACCAAATTTCGCAACTTGGCCATTTTGTCATTAGTTTAAGCATCCAACCGAGATAAAGTTATCTTCGCAATCCGTAGAGGTGACCTGCTTTATCAGACAAATTATATTTAAAAACGCGCGCTAATTTTAACTGCCAGATTTAAGCAGTTCCAGATTTCACAATGCTAGATTTTTTTACATACATTGCCAGAATTTGAACTGACAAAATCTCGGAACCTTCTTCATTTCCCGTCTTTTTCTGCCTGCCTCAAGATTGCCAAAAAACACATTGTCAAGATCAGCTCAAGTAGTGTACTAAAATGCACCTATTGTCACAGGGGGACATCCCATCGTGACGAATCGTGCATAACGTTTTGTCACGGGTGGGGACGTCCCCACCTATTACAAATCTTGCCGTACATTTTCTTAATGAATTCGTTTGAAACCGGTTCGAAAGTTTTGTCGGATAATCCGTATGCACTGGCATTTGAATCTAGCTCACTTCCGGTATACTCGCATTGTAGAAATCCCCAATCAACTGGCTGAAAGTTTTGGTTTAACAAGCCTTCTTGGATCCCATTTGTATGGTTGCTTTCTAGGTTCTGCGTTGTTTTACTTTCTTAATAACCAATTGTTTCACTTCCACTTGAACAATGTATTACTTGATCCATACTGTCGTCCCAGTTTTCATGTATTTGACGAAAGAAAACTTCATTGACAACAGAATGATGACCGTACGGTAAGCTCTCTATTCCGTTTTTGGAGATAAATCTTTTGTCATTATATGCACTTAAACATATTCGGTTTGATTTCAACAGAAATAGTTAATTATCTGACATCATCTGGCAGTTCAACGTTCGTTTATTCTCACTAGTTTAGAACGTTCTTGAAACAATTATGCGTGAAGAGTTTCTGTGTGTTTCCTGTAACCCCTTTCATGCTCTTTAAAAAGTAACTAAGAAACAATTGAAGATTTTTTTATTTCTGTTTTAACTACTATTCTCTAGTAGATAAGTTTTCTTCTCCTAACTCTACAGTTTAGTTCTCATGTTAAAGTGCTATTTAGAAGAACCAACCTTGAGCAAGAACAGAGTACATTTTCAGTTTCAAACCCACAAACTCCTCCATAACTTTGCCGCATAGTTCATCTTTGAAGAGTAGAATTTTTTTCATGTTTGCTGTGCTGTTAAGTGGAGATGTTTGCGGATAATTTGAGAAATAAAAGAATGCCTTCAATTCTTCGTTCTCAGCCAGTTCCTTGTACAAATCTTCGGTAAAAATTTTGTAAGTCAGCGAGTCTGTCACTGTATAATAGTTCAATGTTCAAGTGCTTTTTCATAACATTGTATTGGAAATTATAATATATAGTTTTGACAGATCCAGAATACTCGCTCCAATAATTAACGATTTAGACCATATGAACTGGGTTTTTCTGAGTGTTACTATAGCAAGATCTTCCGTAAAAACTTTGAATGACTTGAAATAAAACTTTGGTGCATATTCAAGGAGTTCGTCCTCGGTTCGGACCAAATATGCATTTACTCGGTTCCTTGGATTCTCACGCACCTTTCCATAAACACTATCATCAGTTTGTAAAAATTTCCATCGAACTTATTCTTCGATTCTGGTCTACACTTACTATCCAGTTCAATATAGCCAGCTTATCATTTGCTCTGAGCAAAATGAATGACTCGATGAACTTCTGAAACAACTAATCCTAAACTAATGCATAACTTCAGTGTGAGATAGTGCACAATGTGGTTCTACTTGTCAAATAAAGTCTGCAACAGTTTTTTTTGTTGAATGCATGTATAGTTTTTCTCGTAATTTTTCTTGATATTCGCCAAACCATTCAACTTTAACTTCCTTTGTTGGTGCGAGAGGAAAATCAATGTGCAAACTATGCAATTCTTCTCCATACTTCGATTCAACCACAAGGATATAGCCAATTGACGACTCTTTCGTTCTGCTGTTGCTAATAGATCTTGCACGCTGTAATCATTCAGTGACTGGAAGTCACGTTGAGGCAGGGGAAAATTATGCATAACACCACCATAAAGATTATTCGCATCAATCACCAATCCAAAACTTGTCGGCAGAGATTCGTTGTACTTGCCGAAGTATCTACTGTGAGCAAAAAAAGCCGCGATGGGCAGATTGATGACATCCCACCAAGAAGGTTTCCAGCCATATCTAAATGCTCTCTTTTGGTCAGCAATTCAAGACTCGTTCCACATAATTTCATGAGAGCATCACCTACTAGATTAGCGGCTGAATAATATTGCACAATCGAGACTATAGGTACGGTAACAAACTATTCGGAACTGTTCAAAAACTGCTTCTAGCAAGAGTGTGTCTGTTTTCAAATAGAGATCGTTGTAGTCGCCGAATGACTCACAGCTAAACTTTTTGAATACCTCATTAGCATGGGAAAGTTCTTTTTCAGTAATAGAAACTTTTCCAGCGCAAAGAGTGTCCACCAATTGATCAAGGCCGGAGTAATTTGGTTTCGTTGAAATTTTCAAAACTATCTTTATATGAATAGGGGTAAAAACCTTTCCGATGAAGAAGCTTTATTTCTTCTGTAGTCTGGCTGGCTGAAAAAGGGTTGTCTAGAATAGCGAAAGCCTCCACTGTTACGAAAGAAACCAGTTTATCTAGACTCATGTTGACGAACCAGTACGAATGGATAAACCTCATTTTTCTTCGTAAATTGACTTCCTTGCCGTCTTTTCTCTTGCAGGCTCCAATAAACTGCAAGTGAAAGCGATACATATTTCTCGTCCGTCTGCAATTATTTTAATCAAGTTGTTTTTGCTGCATGCATGTTACGCCAAAAATAAATGTTGGAGGTCATAATTGCTTAAGTTGTGAGCTACATTCGGGTTGACTTTCACTGATCACCGTTGAATGTTGCAGTCACTATGTGCATATCCAATGAACCTGTCGGAATAGTGACAGTGGTCAACTAAATTCTCGTCCAATTCATGAAAGTCTTCCCCGCATAACCAATATTTCACCGCTTGTGCTTCGACCTGTTTCCTAACCACTGAAGTTAGATTCCCAAACTGTTGTTCCTTGTTATAGATGTGCGCCAAAACTTCGATTGATTTTACAAAATCAAATTTTACAAAATCAAACATGCAGTCAGGGGATCTGTCTAGCCTCATCATCAATTGTTTCTCGGTATGTTGCTCGATCGCTACTAAACAGTAACCCGATTTATTCATGTTTTCAACTGTGTCCATGCTAATTTTATCGATGTCATTCTGTACACTGTCAATTGGCAAAAGCAATGACTCTGTCAAAATATAAGACCACGTGAGCAAAGTACCGAGCCTGAAAGTTCTCGAAACTCAAGAAAGCATTGTTACCAGTAAACATGTTTATTCTAGCGTCATCATGTTCATAGCAGAGCTCTTTGTGCCTTGCGAAAACTTCTTTGTCACTGTGGACATAGAAGCAGTTCCGGTAAATTTCACGTCGCGAAATTACGGTTTTACCTCTCACTTTTTGGACTAAGTTAGCCAAATTCAAAATCAGCACGTAGTGGAATATCTTTTCGTCGCAGAGAAGAAGTATGTCAAAAATGGATGATTTATCGATTTTTCGTGAAATTCTGTATAGCACCAGTTCATATTTGTCAGTCAACCTCAATTGTTAACATTTTGCTTTTAAGAAAACCAACCGAAGAAGAATAAAACTTATTAAAAGTTTGTTGTCGTTGCGTTGCTAACGTTTTATTGGTACCATGTAAAATGTTTTTAGATTGTTACTCAACGGAAAACGTTAATTTGAACATCAATTTCTTCCTCGAAGATACCAATCTCGCTCACAGCCATTGGCATTTCGAAGTTTCCAGCTGGTTGGTGAGCATTTGGATTGTTTGCACCATAAAAATCAGGACCTTTTCTAACACGCCAAGAGGTTTCTGGACCAGCTAGTGGACCGTCATTGAAGATGTGAAAAGCTGTCGTGTAGCAATATTTGAAACAAATCGCATCATTGTAGTTCTGGGTAACGATTGATCCGATACATATTTTTGTGGTAGCGCAATGTACGATCCGGCTCTGATGGGTACAAATCAAGCAAATTTTAGCTCGAATTTTAGCAACTTTTCAAACCTCCCACTTCCTTGGGAGGTGAATGTTGAAAAGCTATTCAAAATTTTTTCAACCGCCTCCCAATACTGATCATCAGCTACTCCATTCTCCGGGTAGAGAAGTTTCATTTAAGAGTTTGCCCAAATATCTATCTTTTTCTCTTCACCATCTGAGGGAGGACTCAGAGAGGTCTCCTCACCGTCACTGTGAATATCCTTGATCATTTGAATGCCAGCACTTAGACGTAGTTTCATTGGGCTAGCGTTTGTTTTGACGTCAACAATTGCCTTCCTATTGTTTAGGTATTCCAACAAATCCACTTCATCTCCGTTAATTGGTAGTTGAACAATTTTCAGGTTGCCACGGATAGACGATTGAAGTGGATGAGGCCCATTGTAGCCCTTAGATGTGAAATCAGGCATTCCATGTCGATGAGTCACATCTTCACGAAACTTTTCTTGTCTAATAAAAGCTGTGCGGCAATACACTGTTTTGGAGAATTAGAACCATGAGCATTCTCTGAATGTCGCCTCATTTTCGATGAAATGTTGTGAATGTCTTTTCGATGTCATCTTAGACTTCACTCACTGGCAAAGTTTTTTTCACAAACATTGCGGAGACTAATCGATTTAAAATCAATTTAAAAGTTTCATTTTAAAAGTTTGCTAATTGCATGAAAAGAGAAAAGTAGTTGAATGAAAAATCGTAGACACTCATTTAGCAAAGGTGTAAACGGTATTGTTTTAATACGCCAGCAAATAAAATTTTATTGAATTTTTACAGAGCATTTGTTGCCCACATATTTTCGCTGACGTAAAAAATTTTCGCATACGTATTTCCGTATAGCTGGTAGTATCTTTCGGGATAAAATCAAATCAAATTTCAATTGATTAATTTGTTGGTCTCAATTTTCTTTAGTGAAAAGCGAAGAAGGTCCTGGTTGGTCTTTAAAATAGGTGTGCTCCACCTGTTTTTGTTGTCGTGGTTGGTGGTAATTAATTTGCTTTTATTTGTGAGTTAATTGAACGGATTTCAAAACCAATGTGAATACCATCTGGACAAACATAAAATTTAATTGTCTCGTTTCTCAAAGTTCTCGTTCTCAAAATGAGTTCCCTAAGTGTGATCAACTACGACCGGGTTACATTCCGATGTAACGACTGCCTTATTGCTCAAAGTCAAGTGGTATCGTTTGCGGATGTTGGATATGATAACCCCCACGAAATGGATATAAAACGGATTTCATCAAGCGGGGCAATCCATTTCGTTGACAGAGGAGAACAAGAGCACATTGATCTAAGAAGAGAATGAGGAATTGAAAAACGTGACTTAGCTGCTTGTCTTACCAGTTTACACCAAGTATTGGGGGACAAACCCTTAAACTTATTCCAACACATATTAATCAATTGCACGACAATTTTTAATTTGTTCGAAATTTCTTCCTTTAATTAAAGTAGCGCTTTTTGATAACGCATTGACTAAAAAAGATACTTGAGCAATGTAACTACCGGTAGAAATTTTCTTAATTTGAATTATGAAAAGAATTCTAGTTTATCATTAATATTTCGAAAATCAGTTTAAGTTCTTTTCAGTCTGAAGCTATTAAATGAAGTTTGTTTTAATTGGGTGTTCTAGAAATTGAAATAGACAAGTTGTCTTTATTTATATTATTACCGAAGTCTTCAAAAGGGATGTAATTTCGAATTTTTAAAATAAAAATGAGTCTTTAACAGCACTTTTTTAAAGAAAAAGGGTCTGATGGGTTGAAAAACTGTCCAAAACCGTTTTAAACTACAATAATAAAGGGTCGAAAACGGCGGCTATCCCTTGTTTTCGAGGTCACTGATTCCAAAAAACGCGTTTTCAGGCTCCTAGGACAAAGTCTTTACCATTTTCTGACTTAAGCGGTTTCAAGTCTCATTTTTGATGAAACTGATTTTTTGTGAAATAGAGGTCACAAGAGGACAATTTTTTTTGGCTACATCACTGGAATCACTGCAAAAAGTGAACAAGGTTTTATCAGAATTCAAAGTAAGTGTTTATTGAAATTTTGAAAAAAACATCCTCTAAGAAAGGTAAACATTTTTTTAAAAAGACTTTTTCAACAATTTTCAGATTTTCAGAAGTCGAAATTCATTTTCAACGGGGAAAGAAAAGAAATCTTTTCTGAAACTTTGAATTTACATTTTATTCTCATTTAAATTAAAGTACGTGTACAGCAATTAACAAATGCAAACATGAGTTCTCACGGAAAACATAATTTATCTTGCTCTAATTCTTTTTCAGTTTCAATCTGCCGATATTTTCAGCAAAATCAATTGCTGTTATTCGACTTCCCTATCATGGGCGCAGAGCAAAACTGACTGGAGGTGATGGAAATGTTGAAAAATGTGGCTCAATTGAACAACTGCTTTTCATGACTGGAGTTGACATCTCGTTTTCAAACAAGTAGATACAAGGCTCTGTTTTTTCAGCTTTTTATAAACTTTCGGACGCATCCAGATCCTGCCAGCAGCCTTCTTGGTTTTCATACAAAGGTATCTCTTTCAGATCGTAATCAAACAAAATTTTGCGTACATTGTCCTAAAGAATCATTGGTTCAGAAACAAACTCACGAATGTAATTTGTTACGAAGTCAACAGTGTATTGAGATGATTTCAGCAACGCTTCTTCAAATCGAAAAGATTGTCTATAATCAAACATGACTATAGCAATCAAACATGTATAGCCACATGATTTGTCGTTTGCCACTCATTTTTGTCCACCAAATTTTGTATTATGACAACAGGTAGTATTAATCTTTTCGATAGGTTTCGTAAGCAATTGTTCTGCAATCGGTGGTTTCTATCGTCTTTTAGAATTGTAGCAATTGGGGATAGTGTTTTTTTTGAATTTGATGAGAATAAAAAAGAAAATTTTCGATTGAAGCGTTTGTTCAAATTGAAATTTTGTCTTTTCAATGTAAAGCGGATTTATCGTTTGGCTTGAAAATAGAAAAGTGCTTTGATCAAAACCTTAAGTGTTCTCATCTGTTTTACTTTACGAGCATTTGGTATTAACTGAAATCAAACGTGACCTACCTGATAACAGCGCGTATACATAACACACCCTACGGTTTTCCAAACATGGCACTCACTGATTTGTGTTAAAAGTTGGTTATTAAAGCAGGGTTCCTATACAACCTACACTACACACCTTTGTGTTATTTGCTCCAGATAAAAGCTTAACCAACACATGTGCAATTCTCGCAAATGCAATATTTGCTTCAGTATAGACATTTTTTCTCTTCTATTAATCCGTGGGTTTGTTTCTGCTTTATGAGATGGAAGATAGAAAACTGTAGGACCTGGCTCGGTATAATTTGAACAGTATCGTAAACAATCAGAAGTTTTTGGATCAAGACCGATAAGCAAATACCCAAACGATTCTTTCGTTTACAATTGATAGCAATATTTTAAAAATTTAACAAGGTTTAGCTCGCCTAAAAATTCGACTTATTGAATATCGCGGGCTGATTTGAACAAAATATGTGTTGTGTTCAAGTATATTGTACGAGATCATTTGCTCTACTGATAAAGATTGTGCTTTATGTATATAACATGTTTTGTGGCGCTCTTCAGTGGCCAACTTAACAAAATCTTTATCGTTATAAATTTCTCCGCACGAAAGACAGTTTTCAAGGTTGCTTAGAAATTTTAAGTTGGCATACTTTTTGAAATTCACTTCAAGGTTTTGCTCCAATTTGATATATATTTGCTGCATTTCCCGGTCCAAAAATATAATGTGGTTAAATTTCGGGTAAAATGTGCTTTCACTCAACATTTTGAAAAATAACTAATTTGCCAAAACCTGAAGGCCCTGCAACGGCCAAGAAGATCCTATCTCTCGTAGGAAAAAAACTTCATAGTCTTGGATTTGGTAAAACGTATCCAACTAAACTTGACAATCTGGATATCCAAACTGAAGTTTATTCAATTTGTTTTTAACACGGCTATTTTAACATTCAAAGTGATATTAGCAGTAATATAACAAACATTTACAAAAAATACAACTTCTGTGCATAATAAAGTTGTTTGGTTACAAAATGTCCAAGAACATTTGCTACTAATTTCAATTTCCTCTACAAGAGCGTCCACTTGGTTAACGATTACTCCCTTGGTTAACGAAAACTTGGTTACCGAAAATAATATTCATCTACAACAGCGTCAACTTGGTTAACGATTACTCCCTCCATTTCAAAACAAAATAAAAACTTGTTAAAAGAGTATAAATTGGATATCAGTTTACATAAAACAAATCATAGCAATTGAAATTCTTTCAGTAAGAAACTCTTTCATATGAACCATGAAGCACTCAAGGAGTCTCTCAATTTTTCATGAACAATTTTGTGCACTCTTTCTTCCTTCACCGAATGTTGAATCGATCTTGGAAATGAAGGTTTGTTTTTTCTATTTCACCAACCGGGTGCTTCGACATCAGTAAGAGTTTCGGAGGACAGACCCTGGGTTCAGGTTTTGAAATTTTGCTTTCTCCACTGAAGAAAAGGTTCCATATAATATAATAAATGAGTGAATGAGCCAATTTCGTCCTCAGTCAGCAACAATTTAACTTTTCTCTCTTAAAACTGGTTTTTGGTTTTTATGGTTTCATCTTTGGAAATTGAAAGACTAGATTCCCGTTCCCCGAAATCAAGGCACAAATTGTTGATCTCGGTGACACGGGTAACTCAGCTTTTGTCGATTCCTCTATCATTGGTCAACCAGTTGAAATATAAAAAGGGCTTCTTTTGTACAATGTTTGTTGAAATTGATTTTGCCGTTTGAATGATTTCGACAATTTTGTGTAAAATAGTTCGCATTTATCGAAGGACACTTAAAAGAATTCAGATCATTAACAGACATTCAAGCAACTCTGACAAAAGACTAACTTTCTCCGCTCCCTGATTACTGCATCCTGTCTCTGCACCCGAATTCCACCCGCGAACACTTTGATTTATTTGTGTACGATAATTATAGGGATAGTTACCTCTGTCCCAATCATTACCGTACAAATTCCAAATTAACCAACTGAAAGATTGCTTTGTTGAGTTGTTAACTCACTACAACTTGTTGGTTGTAGAAATGACACACAGTCAAGGTAGTCCTCAGTACAAATACAAAACTCTTTAACATTAGGTTTTTCTTTTTGACGAAATCGTCCAACGTCTAACACAACCGTTTTGCTGCTCAGCATTCCAATAAGTGAAAAATTGATGGAAAAAAATCTTTATATAGCAGTAAAATAATATTCCCTACAAATGCCCGCTAAAACAGTTGCTGTTTTTCCACGGAAGCATACAATAAGTATGTCCTTGGTTATATATTTCGTACATGAAACCACCTGAGTCGTGTAAAATAGCGTGCAAACGTAAAATTTTTGTTACTCTTAGAAATTTATCGAGAGACGAATTGTCGATGCCAATTAGACCTCCATACGGACGCAACTTTAGAGCAATATATTGATTAAAGCAGTCCAACTCACTAAAGTATTCATTTTCTGCCAGGAAATAGTTTAATCTCACTGATTTTTCAGGGTAAGATGTGGAAATCGATCAGTATATCTCGTGAATGTTTTTCAAACAATTTTTAAAAACAACTGGTTGATCAAAACACATGCCCAGTCATTTTTACTCACCAAACTGCACCCCAATATAAATTTTTAATGGTTTTCTCTGTACAATCTAAACCACTTATTATTAACAATCTTTAAACAACGAGGGAATCAGATTTTGTCATTCTATTAAAAGCGACTGACTAACCTAAAAAGTTTGAATTTTATAACTTTAACGATAAAGAACCAATAACCGAAATTCTAACTGCATGTTGTTTGTTTGTTCAGGAATATCTGTCTGTAGTCATATCTGTCTGTAGTCAATCATATCAACCAAACATGTTAAACTATTAAACTCACAAAATCCAAATCTTTGATCAACAACTGAAACTTAAAAATGTTTGCAAACTCTTTTCGCAGTCTTTCTTCATTTCTTTTTTTCTCTTTCTTCGTTATTGTTACAAAATTAATTTTTTTTCAACAATTGACTTCAAGCAGCCACAAAGTGGAAAAAACTAATACAGCACAGTTTATATAGATTGATACTCATTTCATTCATTTTAGAACAATTTGTTTTGTCTTTTGATTAGAGATAAAATTTACCAAAATTTTCCGCAATTTGACAAACTACAACACTTTGTTAACTGCAACATTGTCTTCAAAGTTTGAACATGTCTCCGGTGGGAATTATTCTGAAAGAAGAGGCCAATCCCGATTTGACAAAAATAGCATATGAAAATTACAAAAAGGAGAAGGTCTTTATTGTTAAAAAGAGTTGCGGAAGAAAGGGTGAATTAAATTAACCACATGGCGCTACCAACTGCAATTTTTGACTACATCTAATCATTCAGATTTTAAAAGGCGCTGATGAACGGAGCACAGTACACGATCAATCATGTTACCGGCTACGTAAGAGATTTTTTGTTCAATCCTGAGACGGCAGATAAAAATGTGAGGAAAATTCTTTATGACTATAATATCGAAAACATTCCCCTATACGAAAGTCAAGAGATCTATTGGAGGGACCTAGAAATTATCGATAGTTTTTGGCTGATTCCAACCAGCCCCGAAAGCCAAGACCTCTACCAGACTCGACGTCAACTCTCTCAACTCGCGATGTAGCGTAAGTTTCCATAATTGCCAGCAGCAGTCTTGAGACGCCACCCGTGAGCCTATGCTCCAAAGAAACGAAAACTTGATATCAACTTCTAAAACTCACTTCAAGACATTGTTTCTTTTGTTTCTGAGTTCCAGTGTAAAAATTATTTTGTTAATGTCTTTTGATCCGTGTTATATAACCTAAAATTTCTTTCTCTTTTTAGTCTCAACGCAAATTATTCCATTTGAAATTAAATTGTTGCTTCCACTGTAGTTTTAATTTATACACATTCAATTGAACATTCGAAATTGTGATAAAAATCAAAGTAAACTTGAGAAGACGACATACTACTTTCTTTTCAAACACAAACTCAAACTTGTGACCACACCTTGTCTATGATAATAAAACAACACGTGTACAAACATGTGCAAGACGGCAATAAAGCTTCAATTCGACTGACCAATCAGAGAAATTGAGACGACTACACTGAATTGCTTATGGTAATGAAAGACAAATGTTGGCAAATGTAGTAGACACAATAATTCTCAAAACTCGGCCAACCAATCACAAACGCTGAGACCAAAACTTGCCAAACAAAAATCAAAAACATTGTCACATGCACCAGACAAAAATTAATCTTCAGCCAGCTTTCACCCAGTCAGAGGTCGGCAAAACAAATCCAGATTGGATAGACGAACACTGTAAACAAACAGCTATTGTTAATGCTATGAAACTAATAGAACAAAAGCAGAACGGGAAAATTGTTTATTAAAGTAAACAAAAAAATAGAATTTCCGTCACAAAAAAGAGAAGTTAGTTTTTTCCGAAGTTACGCAGTAAGGTTCAGTCGGACATCAGTTTCTCTCGTTAAAACTTTGTTATTTTTATAATTCTCCCCAAGTTTTACACTATAGTACGTGTTCACATTTGCATTATCCCTGAAACACCTTGCGTTACACAATTTACCGGCGTACACTTGTCGTAATTCACAATGCAAACCAATTTTTCCAAAATATAATGGCTTTTTGTGGAAGTTTTTTTGCATGAAAATAACCAAAATTAACATTTTTTACTCTACAAAATTCACAATTTTTTCATCGATTTTTAACTCTCCTGTCAATTACACCTGGTATATGAAATGCTTTACCGCACAATTTCAAACACTTTTTCAGAATTTTTTTGGAGCATTTCATACAGTTTTGAGCATTTATTTTGTCCATTTCATACGTATATTTCTTCCTTATTCTCTGCTTACTCTCTTTACATTCTTTTCACCTTTGACGATGCAAATTTCAAACCAGACACAGTAATTCCTAATCTGGAGCCCTGGCACTTAAGTTTTATTGGTTTTCTAATCTGCCCACACTCACTAATCTGGGATAACATTTGGTCAATGAAACTATCAAATTTAAACCATATGCTGGATCGAAGCCACCAAAAATTGACTCCGTTTCGTTTAACTGTCGATATATTACAAAAAATTATCAAAAGATTGAAACAAGGAAAAGGTAAGCAAGTTATATGTCTTTTAAAACCCATTAAGTCTTTTTGAGTAAAAGTGTTTAAGAATTTTTAAAATTTAAAATCAACTTTATTGACCCCCAGAAAATGCACCATTTTTACAAGTTATTCAAAAATTCTACATATCTGTGAAATTTTGACAATACTCCTCACAAAAAAATGGAAATTTTATAAGTTTTGCTCACCGAACAAATTTGGCAAAAATTTTACAAGTTTTTGTCCCCACAAATATGAGAAAATTTTGCAAGTTTTTGTCCCTTTTATATAGTATACAATGGGCATTGATATTGTAGTGCTAAATCGCCTATTTTTAATTAATCTTTAATTTATTTCATTTTCATCATTTTAGTTCAAATTTGTTCAATCCTGTTTTGAAGATCAAATCTTCCTCATTCATGCCTGCTAAATTTGTTTGTGATTTAATTGTCTGTTCATATGTCTGCTCATTCTGTTTTATCGCAAATTTTCAATTTTATTTCTGATAGGTTATGAGCAAATTGCTGATCAAAACTCTGTAGTTCCTATTTATTCATCCTCTTGAATCTAAATTCAATTTTCAGTTGACTCTCTTTATTTCGAATTTCGTTCCGCGGATCACTCAATCCAAAATATCAAATACAAAAATAGATTCGCTAAGCGAAATACTAGTCAAAAAGTTAACGCTGTATTTGCGACACGCATACCACTTAAAAGTGAGACTCAGAAAGTTTAATCCACTAAGCACAGATTTAGTAGTGGAAACGCTCCGAAAAATCGCAAATAATTTGGCAGCAACTAGTATCATAAATCCGCTACGCAAATCTACCAGACTACAGAAAAAGATTTCTGTACATGGAGCAGCCAGTTCGCGAATAAAGCAAGACCCTGCTTTCAATTGAGCCGTTTTGGGAACGGGCTACATCAGACTCTCCAATACGTTCGGAGAAGTGGCGCATCCAAGTAAAACTGGCAATCCTTTGCAAGAGAGAATATAACGTTGGACACGCTACTCCAACGAAAGCCAACACATGTACGACTACCGGTCGAGCCGAAATACGAAATGACCATCGAGGATGCAACAGAGGAAACGGAACGAGATCGGCGAATCCCGAGTAATCAATTGAAGCTCCAATGGGAATTGAAATGCCAAAAATCACGGAGGCAGGCGTTTTGTGTGGTGAAAAACCATGGTCTCTATGCCATCAGAAGTGTGTCCCACTCCTCTACCTCAGTATTGGAACGAAAGGAAGACCTCTTTCAACGCAAAATTTCCCCACGATAATAACATCTACGACATCTCTACCCTCAAATTTTGGGAGATGATGGAAATAGGTTTCAAACGACCCATAAACCTCACTTTTGATAGCTTTGTGGTTTTCTGGAGGAAACAGAAAAAAGATGAAGCAGTAGAACAATTCTACAGCATTTTGAGAGAGTTAGCGGAAAAATGTGATTTCGAAAGTCGAGAGGAAGTAATAATCAGGGACATCTTCATCACTATAATGTTGGATGATGATATTCAACGTGAACTTCTCCGTGACACAGAAGACCCAGAAAGGGCCTTCAGTATAGCTGTCAATATGGAGATGGGACATCAAAAACAGCAACGAATCTAATCCAACAACAACAACAACGCATCTGGCAGTGCAATCAATGCTAAACAATCCTTCAATAGATTTCGCGGCGCGAAAGCACGCGAAAATCTAACAGGCAGAGTTACAAACAATCGGGCAGCGATTGGCCAGTGTACATGTTACGGCCAAACTTGGACTCCAACGCATCGTCAGGTTTGCCCCGCTCTGGGTAAGAAATGCAATCATTGTGGTCTACTCAATCATTTCGCAAAGGTATGTTGCAAAAAGTTAAATAATACAAGAAATTCTCAAGATAGTCGCATCAATAATGTAAAAAACTCTGGAAATAAAGAGAAAAACGTAAATTTGGAGAATCAAAACATTAATTACATAAACTATAATGAACAGTTTAATTCGGAATACGACTCTTCTGACGATAATTATGTTACGATGGTGGAAAATCTTAATACACAACCAATTGCATTCAAAACATGACGATAACCATTCGAAATACGGATTGCAATTTGCTCCTCGATTCTGGTACTGGCTGCAATATCATAAATATGTCACTTGCCAACGAAATAATGTTTAATTGCATGCACGCACAATGGTCAAAGAAAAAACCACTTGAACTCAAATCTTTTTCTAACGATATAGTAGAAACACTCGGAACATTAAAAACACCAGTTCGTTGTAATGATTGGAAAATTCAAAAAGCAAAAATCACGGTAGTTGCAGATGTTTTTCGACCCATCCTTGGACGTGGTTTCTTCGATCAATTGGTAATAACTATCTCACAAAAGCCTTGCCCGAACATAGAGTTGAACACCGTTGAAACCCCTTGTGCAATAAAACATTCTCTAGCCCAAGAACTTCCGGAATTGATTTCAAGAATTGGTAAATCGAAACATCATACTGTCAACTCAAAATTTCATAGAAACTATCGTGCTACACACCAAAAAGGGAAGTACCGATCCATCTTCAACCAAAAGTAACGATCGAACTCGATGAATTGTTAAACGAAGGACATATTGAAAAATTAACCAATTGTTGCGACCATTTTTCATATCTATCGTTATCACAGTCAACAAAGACCAATCAATCAAATAGCCTTAGATTATAAAAATTTGAACAAAGCTATACACAAAAAAAAGTACCAAATGCCAATTATCGATTCTTTGATTCAAACAATTTCACAAACACTGTCAAACACACCGCAAGGAACGGCTTATTTTACGACACTCGATTTGCAGTACGCGTATAGCCAATTAAATTTGCATAGCGATAAGGCCCGCCTTTGTAACTTCAATAGGAGATATGACCGGCACTTATCGCTTCAAAACGGGATTTTACGGATTAGCAGATATGCTTGCCGAATTTCAAAAAGCAATCGATTGTACGCTCGCCGGCCTGACTAATACATTCTGTTTTCTAGACGATATACTGATAGTAAGTAGAGGCAGAGTTGAAGCTCATCTCGAACTCAATAATGCTATAACGATCTTCTACTGAATTTAAGAATCGTGATGCAAAAGCTACAGTGTGCTATCCGTTCGGAGTTCGTAGCTCTAATGCACAACCTAAACCTTTGCGAGAGGCATCGCATTTTATACGTGTTTCTAGATCTGGGTTAAAATCCTTATTTTCTGTTGTTTCGGCAATTTTCGTTTTTATCAACTTGAAATGTTGTTTGTGTTCATCTGTCCAGACAAATTGTGTTTTTCTTAAGGAGAGGTCTAAGTGGGTAACACATTTGCAATAGATTTGGAATAAATTTTTTGAGATTTGAGGGTGATAATAATTTTTCGATGGCATGAGTTTTATTGGATAATGGTGTTATTCCTGTTTGAGTGATACTGTGTCCAAGCCATTCAATTTTATCTTTTGCAAAATGGCATTTTGCTAGATTAATTCGAAGATTTTCTTGATCTAATTTTATTAAGCATTTTCGTAAGAAAATCTTCGAACTAATCTAGCAAAATGCCATTTTGCAAAAGATAAAATTGAATGGCTTGGACACAGTATCACTCAAACAGGAATAACACCATTATCCAATAAAACTCATGCCATCGAAAAATTATTATCACCCTCAAATCTCAAAAAATTTATTCCAAATCTATTGCAAATGTGTTACCCACTTAGACCTCTCCTTAAGAAAAACACAATTTGTCTGGACAGATGAACACAAACAACATTTCAAGTTGATAAAAACGAAAATTGCCGAAACAACAGAAAATAAGCATTTTAACCCAGATCTAGAAACACGTATAAAATGCGATGCCTCTCGCAAAGGTTTAGGTTGTGCATTAGAGCAACGAACTCCGAACGGATGGCACACTGTAGCTTTTGCATCACGATTCTTAAATTCAGTAGAAGATCGTTATAGCATTATTGAGCTTGAATTATTGGGTGTTGTTTGGTCTATCGAACACTTCAAATATTACCTTTATAGTCAGCCATATATCTTAATATGTCAATAGTATATATCTATACTATATATCTATAGTATATATCTTAATACACCACCAATTGAATTGCAAAACATGACGATAACCATTTGAAATACGGATTGCCATTTGCTCCTCGATTCTGGTACTGGCTGCACTATCATAAATATGTCACTTGCCAACGAAATAATGTTTAATTGCATGCAAGCACAATGGTCAGAGAAAAAACCACTTGAACTCAAATCTTTTTCTAACGATATAGTAGAAACACTCGGAACATTAAAACACCAGTTCGTTGGAAGGATTGGAAAATTCAAAAAGCAAAAATCACGGTGGTTGCAGATGGCTTTCGACCCATCCTTGGACGTGATTTCTTCGATCAATTGGTAATAACTATCTCACAAAAGCCTTGCCCGAATAGAGAGTTGAACACCGTTGAAACCCCTTGTGCAATAAAACAATCTCTAGCCAAAGAACTTCCGGAACTGATTTCAAGAATTGGTAAATCAAAACATCATACTGTCAACTCAAAATTTCATAGAAATTATCGTGTTACACACCAAAAAAGGGGAAAACTGCCAATCCATCTTCAACCAAAAGTAAAGATCGAACTCGAAAAATTGTTAAACGAAGGACATTGAAAAATTAACAAATTGTTCCGACCAGTTTTTCAACCACAAGTAAAGATCGAACTCGAAAAATTGTTAAACGAAGGACATTGAAAATTTAACAAATTGTTCCGACCAGTTTTTCATATCTCCTATCGTTATCACAGTCAAAAAAGACCAATCAGTCAAAATAGCCTCAGATGCCAAAATTTTGAACAAAGCTATACACAAAAATAAGTTCCAGATGCCAAATATTGATTCTTTGATTCAAACAATTTCACAAACACTGTCAAACGCACCGCAAGACGCGGCTTATTTTACGACACTCGATTCGCAGTACGCGTATAGCCAACTAAATTTACATAGCGATACGTCCCGCCTTAGTAACTTCAATATTGTAAGCGGAGATATGACCGGCACTTATCGCTTTAAAACGGGTTTTTACGGATTAGCGGATATGCTTGCCGAATTTCAAAAAGCAATCGATTGTACGCTCGCCGGCCTGACTAATACATTCTGTTTTCTAGACGATATACTGATAGTAAGTAGAGGCAGAGTTGAAGCTCATCTCGAACTCTTACGAAAATGCTTAATAAAATTAGATCAAGAAAATCTTCGAATTAATCTGGCAAAATGCCATTTTGCAAAAGATAAAATTGAATGGCTTGCACACAGTATCACTCAAACAGGAATAACACCATTATCCAATAAAACTGATGCCATCGAAAAATTATGATCACCCTCAAATCTCAAAAAATTGCGATCTTTTATGGGACCAGTACATCAACTCGGAAAAAATATTCCAAATCTATCGCAAATGTGCTACCCACTTAGACCTCTCCTTGAGAAAAACACAAAATTTGTCTGGACAGATGAACACAAACAACATTTCAAGTTGATAAAAACGAAAATTGCCGAAACAACAGAAAATAAGCATTTTAACCCAGATCTAGAAACACGTATAAAATGCGATGCCTCTCGCAAAGGTTTAGGTTGTGCATTAGAGCAACGAACTCCGAACGGATGGCACACTGTAGCTTTTGCATCACGATTCTTAAATTCAGTAGAAGATCGTTATAGCATTATTGAGCTTGAATTATTGGGTGTTGTTTGGTCTATCGAACACTTCAAATATTACCTTTATAGTCAGCCATATATCTTAATATGTCAATAGTATATATCTATACTATATATCTATAGTATATATCTTAATACACCACCAATTGAATTGCAAAACATGACGATAACCATTTGAAATACGGATTGCCATTTGCTCCTCGATTCTGGTACTGGCTGCACTATCATAAATATGTCACTTGCCAACGAAATAATGTTTAATTGCATGCAAGCACAATGGTCAGAGAAAAAACCACTTGAACTCAAATCTTTTTCTAACGATATAGTAGAAACACTCGGAACATTAAAACACCAGTTCGTTGGAAGGATTGGAAAATTCAAAAAGCAAAAATCACGGTGCTTGCAGATGGCTTTCGACCCATCCTTGGACGTGATTTCTTCGATCAATTGGTAATAACTATCTCACAAAAGCCTTGCCCGAATAGAGAGTTGAACACCGTTGAAACCCCTTGTGCAATAAAACAATCTCTAGCCAAAGAACTTCCGGAACTGATTTCAAGAATTGGTAAACCGAAACATCATACTGTCAACTCAAAATTTCATAGAAATTATAGTGTTACACACCAAAAAGAGGGAAAACTGCCAATCCATCTTCAACCAAAAGTAAAGATCGAACTCGAAAAATTGTTAAACGAAGGACATTGAAAAATTAACAAATTGTTCCGACCAGTTTTTCAACCACAAGTAAAGATCGAACTCGAAAAATTGTTAAACGAAGGACATTGAAAAATTAACAAATTGTTCCGACCAGTTTTTCATATCTCCTATCGTTATCACAGTCAAAAAAGACCAATCAGTCAAAATAGCCTCAGATGCCAAAATTTTGAACAAAGCTATACACAAAAATAAGTTCCAGATGCCAAATATTGATTCTTTGATTCAAACAATTTCACAAACACTGTCAAACGCACCGCAAGACGCGGCTTATTTTACGACACTCGATTCGCAGTACGCGTATAGCCAACTAAATTTACATAGCGATACGTCCCGCCTTAGTAACTTCAATATTGTAAGCGGAGATATGACCGGCACTTATCGCTTTAAAACGGGTTTTTACGGATTGACGGATATGCCTGCCGAATTCCAAAAAGCAATCGATTGTACGCTCGCCGGCCTGACTAATACATTCTGTTTTCTAGACGATATACTGATAGTAAGTAGAGGCAGAATTGAAGATCATCTCGATCTCGTACGAAAATGCTCAATGAAATTAGATCAAGAAAATCTTCGAATTAATCTGGCAAAATGCCATTTTGCAAAAGATAAAATTGAATGGCTTGGACACAGTATCACTCAAACAGGAATAACACCATTATCCAATAAAACTGATGCCATCGAAAAATTATTATCACCCTCAAATCTCAAAAAATTGCGATCTTTTATGGGACCAGTACATCATCTCGGAAAAAATATTCCAAATCTATCGCAAATGTGTTACCCACTTAGACCTCTCCTTAAGAAAAACACAAAATTTGTCTGGACAGATGAACACAAACAACATATCAAGTTGATAAAAACGAAAATTGCCGAAAAAACAGAAAACAAGCATTTTAACCCAGATCTAAAAACACGTATAAAAAGCGATGCCTCTCGAAAAGGTTTGGGTTGTGCATTAGAGCAACGAACTCCGAACGGATGGCACACTAGCTTTTGCATCACGATTCTTAAATTCAGTAGAAGATCGTTATAGCATTAATGAGCTTGAATTATTGGGTGTTGTTTGGTCTATCGAACACTTCAAATATTACCTTTATAGTAAGCCATATATCTTAATATGTCAATAGTATATATCTATACTATATATCTATAGTATATATCTTAATACACCACCAATTGAATTGCAAAACATGACGATAACCATTTGAAATACGGATTGCCATTTGCTCCTCGATTCTGGTACTGGCTGCACTATCATAAATATGTCACTTGTCAACGAAATAATGTTTAATTGCATGCAAGCACAATGGTCAGAGAAAAAACCACTAGAACTCAAATCTTTTTCTAACGACATAGTAGAAACACTCGGAACATTAAAACACCAGTTCGTTGTAAGGATTGGAAAATTCAAAAAGCAAAAATCACGGTGGTTGCAGATGGCTTTCGACCCATCCTTGGACGTGATTTCTTCAATCAATTGGTAATAACTATCTCACAAAAGCCTTGCCCGAACATAGAGTTGAACACCGTTGAAACCCCTTGTGCAATAAAACAATCTCTAGCCAAAGAACTTCCGGAACTGATTTCAAGAATTGGTAAACCGAAACATCATACTGTCAACTCAAAATTTCATAGAAATTATCGTGTTACACACCAAAAAGGGGGAAAACTGCCAATCCATCTTCAACCAAAAGTAAAGATCGAACTCGAAAAATTGTTAAACGAAGGACATTGAAAAATTAACAAATTGTTCCGACCAGTTTTTCAACCAAAAGTAAAGATCGAACTCGAAAAATTGTTAAACGAAGGACATTGAAAAATTAACAAATTGTTCCGACCAGTTTTTCATATCTATCGTTATCACAGTCAAAAAAGACCAATCAGTCAAAATAGCCTCAGATGCCAAAATTTTGAACAAAGCTATACACAAAAATAAGTTCCAGATGCCAAATATTGATTCTTTGATTCAAACAAATTCACAAACACTGTCAAGCGCACCGCAAGAAACGGCTTATTTTACGACACTCGATTCGCAGTACGCGTATAGCCAACTAAATTTACATAGCGATACGGCCCGCCTTAGTAACTTCAATATTGTAAGCGGAGATATGACCGGCACTTATCGCTTCAAAACGAGATTTTACGGATTGACGGATATGCCTGCCGAATTCCAAAAAGCAATCGATTGTACGCTCGCCGGCCTGAATAATACATTCTGTTTTCTAAACCATATACTGATAGTAAGTAGAGGCAGAATTGAAAATCATCTCGATCGCGTACAAAAATGCTTAATAAAATTAGATCAAGAAAATCTTCGAATTAATCTGGCAAAATGCCATTTTGCAAAAGATAAAATTGAATGGCTTGCACACAGTATCACTCAAACAGGAATAACACCATTATCCAATAAAACTGATGCCATCGAAAAATTATGATCACCCTCAAATCTCAAAAAATTGCGATCTTTTATGGGACCAGTACATCAATTCGGAAAAAATATTCCAAATCTATCGCAAATGTGCTACCCACTTAGACCTCTCCTTGAGAAAAACACAAAATTTGTCTGGACAGATGAACACAAACAACATTTCAAGTTGATAAAAACGAAAATTGCCGAAACAACAGAAAACAAGCATTTTAACCCAGATCTAAAAACACGTATAAAATGCGATGCCTCTCGCAAAGGTTTGTGCTGTGCATTAGAGCAACGAACTCCGAACGGATGGCACACTGTAGCTTTTGCATCACGATTCTTAAATTCAGTAGAAGATCGTTATAGCATTAATGAGCTTGAATTATTGGGTGTTGTTTGGTCTCTCGAACACTTCAAATATTACCTTTATAGTAAGCCATATATCTTAATATGTCAATGGTATATATCTATACTATATATCTATAGTATATATCTTAATACACCACCAATTGAATTGCAAAACATGACGATAACCATTTGAAATACGGATTGTCATTTGCTCCTCGATTCTGGTACTGGCTGCACTATCATAAATATGTCACTTGCCAACGAAATAATGTTTAATGGCATGCAAGCACAATGGTCAAAGAAAAAACAACTTGAACTCAATTCTTTTTCTAACGATATAGTAGAAACACTCAGAACATTAAAACACCAGTTCGTTGTAAGGATTGGAAAATTCAAAAAGCAAATCACGGTAGTTGCAGATGGCTTTCGATCCATCCTTGGACGTGATTTCTTCGATCAATTGGTAATAACTATCTCACAAAAGCCTTGCCCGAACATAGAGTTGAACACCGTTGAAACCCCTTGTGCAATAAAACAATCTCTAGCCAAGGAACTTCCGGAACTGATTTCAAGAATTGGTAAATCGAAACATCATACTGTCACCTCAAAATTTCATAGAAATTATCGTGTTACACACCAAAAAGGGGAAAAGTGCCAATCCATCTTCAACCAAAAGTAAAGATCGAACTCGAAAAATTGTTAAACGAAGGACATTGAAAAATTAACAAATTGTTCCGACCAGTTTTTCAACCAAAAGTAAAGATCGAACTCGAAAAATTGTTAAACGAAGGACATTGAAAAATTAACAAATTGTTCCGACCAGTTTTTCATATCTATCGTTATCACAGTCAAAAAAGACCAATCAGTCAAAATAGCCTCAGATGCCAAAATTTTGAACAAAGCTATACACAAAAATAAGTTCCAGATGCCAAATATTGATTCTTTGATTCAAACAAATTCACAAACACTGTCAAGCGCACCGCAAGAAACGGCTTATTTTACGACACTCGATTCGCAGTACGCGTATAGCCAACTAAATTTACATAGCGATACGGCCCGCCTTAGTAACTTCAATATTGTAAGCGGAGATATGACCGGCACTTATCGCTTCAAAACGAGATTTTACGGATTGACGGATATGCCTGCCGAATTCCAAAAAGCAATCGATTGTACGCTCGCCGGCCTGACTAATACATTCTGTTTTCTAAACCATATACTGATAGTAAGTAGAGGCAGAATTGAAAATCATCTCGATCGCGTACAAAAATGCTTAATAAAATTAGATCAAGAAAATCTTCGAATTAATCTGGCAAAATGCCATTTTGCAAAAGATAAAATTGAATGGCTTGGACACAGTATCACTCAAACAGGAAAAACACCATTATCCAATAAAACTGATGCCATCGAAAAATTATGATCACCCTCAAATCTCAAAAAATTGCGATCTTTTATGGGACCAGTACATCAACTCGGAAAAAATATTCCAAATCTATCGCAAATGTGCTACCCACTTAGACCTCTCCTTGAGAAAAACACAAAATTTGTCTGGACAGATGAACACAAACAACATTTCAAGTTGATAAAAACGAAAATTGCCGAAACAACAGAAAACAAGCATTTTAACCCAGATCTAAAAACACGTATAAAATGCGATGCCTCTCGCAAAGGTTTGTGCTGTGCATTAGAGCAACGAACTCCGAACGGATGGCACACTGTAGCTTTTGCATCACGATTCTTAAATTCAGTAGAAGATCGTTATAGCATTAATGAGCTTGAATTATTGGGTGTTGTTTTGTCTATCGAACACTTCAAATATTACCTTTATAGTAAGCCATATATCTTAATATGTCAATGGTATATATCTATACTATATATCTATAGTATATATCTTAATACACCACCAATTGAATTGCAAAACATGACGATAACCATTTGAAATACGGATTGTCATTTGCTCCTCGATTCTGGTACTGGCTGCACTATCATAAATATGTCACTTGCCAACGAAATAATGTTTAATGGCATGCAAGCACAATGGTCAAAGAAAAAACAACTTGAACTCAAATCTTTTTCTAACGATATAGTAGAAACACTCAGAACATTAAAACACCAGTTCGTTGTAAGGATTGGAAAATTCAAAAAGCAAATCACGGTAGTTGCAGATGGCTTTCGATCCATCCTTGGACGTGATTTCTTCGATCAATTGGTAATAACTATCTCACAAAAGCCTTGCCCGAACATAGAGTTGAACACCGTTGAAACCCCTTGTGCAATAAAACAATCTCTAGCCAAGGAACTTCCGGAACTGATTTCAAGAATTGGTAAATCGAAACATCATACTGTCACCTCAAAATTTCATAGAAATTATCGTGTTACACACCAAAAAGGGGAAAAGTGCCAATCTATCTTCAACCAAAAGTAAAGATCGAACTCGAAAAATTGTTAAACGAAGGACATTGAAAAATTATCAAATTGTTCCGACCAGTTTTTCAACCAAAAGTAAAGATCGAACTCGAAAAAATGTTAAACGAAGGACATTGAAAAATTAACAAATTGTTCCGACCAGTTTTTCATATCTCCTATCGTTATCACAGTCAAAAAAGACCAATCAGTCAAAATAGCCTCAGATGCCAAAATTTTGGACAAAGCTATACACAAAAATAAGTTCAAGATGCCAAATATCGATTCCTTGATTCAAACAATTTCACAAACACTGTCAAACGCACCGCAAGAAACGGCTTATTTTACGACACTCGATTCGCAGTACGCGTATAGCCAACTAAATTTACATAGCGATACGGCCCGCCTTAGTAACTTCAATATTGTAAGCGGAGATATGACCGGCACTTATCGCTTCAAAACGGGATTTTACGGATTGACGAATAAACCTGCCGAATTCCAAAAAGCAATCGATTGTACGCTCGCCGGCCTGACTAATACATTATGTTTTCTAGACGATATACTGATAGTAAGTAGAGGCAGAATTGAAGACCATCTCGATCTCGTACGAAAATGCTTAATAAAATTAGATCAAGAAAATCTTCGAATTAATCTAGGAAAATGCCATTTTGCAAAAGATAAAATTGAATGGCTTGGACACAGTATCACTCAAACAGGAATAACACCATTATCCAATAAAACTGATGCCATCGAAAAATTATTATCACCCTCAAATCTCAAAAAATTGAGATCTTTTATGGGACCAGTACATCATCTCGGAAAAAATATTCCAAATCTATCGCAAATGTGTTAGCCACTTAGACCTCTCCTTGAGAAAAACACAAAATTTGTCTGGACAGATGAACCCAAACAACATTTCAAGTTGATAAAAACGAAAATTGCCGAAACAACAGAAAATAAGCACTTTAACCCAGATCTAGAAACACGTATAAAATGCGATGCCTCTCGCAAAGGTTTAGGTTGTGCATTAGAGCAACGAGCTCCGAACGGATGGCACACTGTAGCTTTAGCATCACGATTCTTAAATTCAGTAGAAGATCGTTATAGCATTAATGAGCTTGAATTATTGGGTGTTGTTTGGTCTATCGAACACTTCAAATATTACCTTTATAGTAAGCCATATATCTTAATATGTCAATAGTATATATCTATACTATATATCTATAGTATATATCTTAATACACCACCAATTGAATTGCAAAACATGACGATAACCATTTGAAATACGGATTGCCATTTGCTCCTCGGTTCTGGTACTGGCTGCACTATCATAAATATGTCACTTGCCAAGGAAATAATGTTTAATTGCGTGCAAGCACGATGGTCAGAGAAAAAACCACTTGAACTCAAATCTTTTTCTAACGATATAGTAGAAACACTCGGAACATTAAAACACCAGTTCGTTGTAAGGATTGGAAAATTCAAAAAGGAAAAATCACGGTAGTTGCACATGGTTTTCGACCCACCCTTGGACGTGATTTCTTCGACCAATTGGTAATAACTATCTCACAAAAGCCTTGCCCGAACATAGAGTTGAACACCGTTGAAACCCCTTGTGCAATAAAACAATCTCTAGCCAAAGAACTTCCGGAACTGATTTCAAGAATTGGTAAACCGAAACATCATACTGTCAACTCAAAATTTCATAGAAATTATAGTGTTACACACCAAAAAGAGGGAAAACTGCCAATCCATCTTCAACCAAAAGTAAAGATCGAACTCGAAAAATTGTTAAACGAAGGACATTGAAAAATTAACAAATTGTTCCGACCAGTTTTTCAACCAAAACTAAAGATCGAACTCGATAAAATGTTAAACGAAGGACATTGAAAAATTAACAAATTCTTCCGACCAGTTTTTCATATCTCCTATCGTTATCACAGTCAAAAAGGACCAATCAGTCAAAATATCCTTAGATGCCAAAATTTTGAACAAAGCTATACACAAAAATAAGTTCCGGATGCCAAATATCCATTCTTTGATTCAAACAATTTCACAAACACTGTCAAACGCACCGCAAGAAACGGCTTATTTTACGACACTTGATTTGCAGTACGCGTATAATTAATTAAATTTACATAGCGATACGGCCCGCCTTAGTAACTTCAATATTGTAAGCGGAGATATGACCGGCACTTACCGCTTCAAAACGGGATTTTACGGATAAACGAATATGCCTGCCGAATTCCAAAAAGCAATCGATTGTACGCTCGCCGGCCTGACTAATACATTATGTTTTCTAGACGATATACTGATAGTAAGTAGAGGCAGAATTGAAGACCATCTCGATCTCGTACGAAAATGCTTAATAAAATTAGATCAAGAAAATCTTCGAATTAATCTAGCAAAATGCCATTTTGCAAAATATAAAATTGAATGGCTCGGACAGAGTATCACTCAAACAGAAATAACACCATTATCCAATAAAACTGATGCCATCGAAAAATTATTATCACCCTCAAATCTCAAAAAATTGAGATCTTTTATGGGACCAGTACATCATCTCGGAAAAAATATTCCAAATCTATCGCAAATGTGTTACCCACTTAGACCTCTCCTTGAGAAAAACACAAAATTTTTCTGAATAGATGAACAAACATAATTTCAAGTTGATAAAAACGAAAATTGCCGAAACAACAGAAAATAAGCATTTTAACTTAGATCTAGAAACACGTATAAAATGCGCTGCCTCTCGCAAAGGTTTAGGTGGTGCATTAGAGCAACGAACTCTGAACGGATGGCACACTGTAGTTTTTGCATCACGATTCTTAAATTCAGTAGAAGATCGTTATAGCATTAATGAGCTTGAATTATTGGGTGTTGTTTGGTCTATCGAACACTTCAAATATTACCTTTATAGAAAGCCATTCACAGCAAAAACCATTTGCACCGCGAAATCGAGAATATTCCGCGACTAGGCAAAATGGCAATACAATTAGAAAAATAACACCAAATAACTCCAATTCCAATGCCCAAATCGAGACAGCAAATATTCCCCACTCGCTTTTTGCCTTAAATCATTTCACCAATCAGTCGGATAAAAATCTCAATCATTTCCAACGAGATGCTAAGAGCTTCCACAACGTATTGATGATGTCGAACTCTGATGAAGAAACACTCATGCAATTGAAACTCTCTACACTCTCAAAAGTACGGTTTTTTGATGAAGCAGGCCCATCTACCGCTCCATCAGTACAAGAAAAACCATCTACCCCAAACACGGACACAACAACACTGACTTCACCGTCCACAGATTTGTACACGGACGCTTTCAACTTTGCCTTAAAGATATTCTCCATTTCTTTAATGGCGAGCCTCACATCAAAGTATGCAATCCTCAAGGAAATCAGGGACTGTGTGCTAACGGACAATGAACACAGGTGCCGCCAAATAAGCTCCCACATACATAGCTTTTGGAAGGACCTCCACATAAAGAAGGGCTGCGTATGTATAGATGATCGCATCGCCATCCCCAACTCAATTAAAGACGCTTACGTGGAAGCGATTACATAATGAAAAATTAACAAATTGTTGCGACCATTTTTTCAAATCTATCGTTATCACAGTCAAAGACCAATCAGTCAAAATAGCCTCAGATGCCAAAATTTTGGACAAAGCTATACACAAAAATAAGTTCAAGATGCCAAATATCGATTCCTTGATTCAAACAATTTCACAAACACTGTCAAACACACCGCAAGAAACGGCTTATTTTACGACACTCGATTCGCAGTACGCGTATAGCCAACTAAATTTACATAGCGATACGGCCCGCCTTAGTAACTTCAATATTGTAAGCGGAGATATGACCGGCACTTATTGCTTCAAAACGGGAATTTACGGATTAACGGATATGCCTGCCGAATTCCAAAATTCAATCGATTGTACGCTCGCCGGCCTGACTAATACATTCTGTTTTCTAGACGATATACTGATAGTAAGTAGAGGCAGAATTGAAAATCATCTCGATCGCGTACGAAAATGCTGAATAAAATTAGATCAAGAAAATCTTCGAATTAATCTAGGAAAATGCCATTTTGCAAAAGATAAAATTGAATGGCTTGGACACAGTATCACTCAAACAGGAATAACACCATTATCCAATAAAACTGATGCCATCGAAAAATTATTATCACCCTCAAATCTCAAAAAATTGTGATCTTTTATGGGATCAGTACATCATCTCGGAAAATTTATTCCAAATCTATTGCAAATGTGTTACCCACTTAGACCTCTCCTTAAGAAAAACACAAAATTTGTCTGGACAGATGAACACAAACAACATTTCAAGTTGATAAAAACGAAATTGCCGAAGCAACAGAAAATAAGCATTTTAACCCAGATCTAGAAACACGGATAAAATGCGATGCCTCTCGCAAAGGTTTAGGTTGTGCATTAGAGCAACGAACTCCGAACAGATGGCACACTGTAGCTTTTGCATCACGATTCTTAAATTCAGTAGAGGATCGTTATAGCATTAATGAGCTTGAATTATTGGGTGTTGTTTGGTCTATCGAACACTTCAAATATTACCTTTATAGTAAGCCATATATCTTAATATGTCAATAGTATATATCTATACTATATATCTATAGTATATATCTTAATACCACCAATTGAATTGCAAAACATGACGATAACCATTTGAAATACGGATTGCCATTTGCTCCTCGATTCTGGTACTGGCTGCACTATCATAAATATGTCACTTGCCAAGGAAATAATGTTTAATTGCGTGCAAGCACGATGGTCAGAGAAAAAACCACTTGAACTCAAATCTTTTTCTAACGATATAGTAGAAACACTCGGAACATTAAAGCACCAGTTCGTTATAAGGATTGGAAAATTCAAAAGGGAAAAATCACGGTAGTTGCACATGGTTTTCGACCCACCCTTGGACGTGATTTCTTCGACCAATTGGTAATAACTATCTCACAAAAGCCTTGCCCGAACATAGAGTTGAACACCGTTGAAACCCCTTGTGCAATAAAACAATCTCTAGCCAAAGAACTTCCGGAACTGATTTCAAGAATTGGTAAACCGAAACATCATACTGTCAACTCAAAATTTCATAGAAATTATAGTGTTACACACCAAAAAGGGGGGAAACCGCCAATCCATCTTCAACCAAAAGTAAAGATCGAACTCGAAAAATTGTTAAACGAAGGACATTGAAAAATTATCAAATTGTTCCGACTAGTTTTTCAACCAAAAGTAAAGATCGAACTCGAAAAAAGGTTAAACGAAGGACATTGAAAAATTAACAAATTGTTCCGACCAGTTTTTCATATCTCCTATCGTTATCACAGTCAAAAAAGACCAATCAGTCAAAATAGCCTTAGATGCCAAAATTTTGAACAAAGCTATACAAAAAAAATAAGTTCCAGATGCCAAATATTGATTCTTTGATTCAAACAATTTCACAAACACTGTCAAACGCACCGCAAGAAACGGCTTATTTTACGACACTCGATTGGCAGTACGCGTATAGCCAATTAAATTTACATTGCGATACGGCCCGCCTTTGTAACTTCAATATTGTAAGCGGAGATATGACCGGCAATTATCGCTTCAAAACGGGAATTTACGGATTAACGGATATGCCTGCCGAATTCCAAAAAGCATAGTAAGTAGAAGCAGAAATGAAGATCATCTCGATCTCGTACGAAAATGCTTAATAAAATTAGATCAAGAAAATCTTAAAATTAATCTAGCAAAATGCCATTTTGCAAAAGATAAAATTGAATGGCTTGGACACAGTATCACTCAAACAGGAATAACACCATTATCCAATAAAACTGATGCCATTGAAAAATTTTTATCACCCTCAAATCTCAAAAAATTGCGATCTTTAAGGGGATCAGTACATCATCTCGGAAAAAATATTACAAATCTATCGCAAATGTGTTACCCACTTAGACCTCTCCTTGAGAAAAACTTAAAATTTGTCTGAACAGATGAACACAGACAACAATTCAACTTGATAAAAACAAAAACTGCCGAAACAACAGAAAATAAGTATTTTAACCCAGATCTAGAAACACGTATAAAATGCAATGCCTCTCGCAAAGGTTTAGGTTGTGCATTAGAGCAACGAACTCTGAACGGATGGCACACTTTAGTTTTTGCATCATGCTTCTTAAATTCAAAAGAAGATCGTTATAGCATTAATGATCTTGAATTATTGGGTGTTGTTTGGTCTATCGAACACTTCAAATATTACCTTTATAGTAAGCCATTCACACTCAACCAATCAGCGAGCTTTGTTATCAATAATGAAAACAGAGCTAACAAATCTAATAATAGTCGTCTAACACGTTGTGTCGATAGGCTTTTACGTTTTGACTTCACAATAGATCATCTCCCTGGCTCGAAAATGAGACTAGTTGGCTATATTTCGCGAGAACCTCAAAAAGCTGTTAATTTTTCTACTTATGATGAGCAATTCATAGTTGCTTAATTGGACGCAATTAAACGCAGCGCAAAAAGCTTTTTATTATATGCAAAATTACACAAATTTTGCGGCGGGATATCCACTTATAAAACCTCAAAAAATCCGATTTCCAATAACAAATTATGCAGTGAATTTGCACCGCGAAATCGACAATACTCCTCGATTACGTAAAATGGCAATACAATTAGCAAATTAACACCAAATAACTCCAATTCCAATGCCCAAATCGAGAAGGCAAATATTCCCCACTCGCTTTTTGCCTTAAATCATTTCACCAATCAGTCGGATAAAAATCTCAATAATTTCCAACGAGATGCTAATAGCTTCCACGACGTATTGATGATGTCGAACTCTGATGAAGAAACACTCATGCAATTGAAACACTCTACATTCTTAAAAGTACGGTTTTTCGATGAAGCAGGTCCATCCACCGCTCCATCAGTGCAGGAAACACCATCTACCCCAAACACGGCCACAACGACAGTGACTTCACCGTCAACAGATTTGTACACGGACGCTCTCAACTTTACCTTATTAAAGATATTCTCCATTACTTTGATGGCGAGCCTCACATCAAAGTACGCAATACTCAAGGAAATCAGGGACTGTGTGCTAACGGACAATGAACACAGGTGCCGCCAAATAAGCTCCCACATACATAGCTTTTGGAAGGACCTCCACGTAAAGAACGGCTGCGTATGTATAGATGACAGCATCGCCATCCCCAAATCAATTAAAGACGCTAACGTGGAAGCGATACATGCCACACCCAGTGAGTTGAGGCATGACGGACATGGCAACACATGCATGGTAGCCGTACAAGCATCGAGACATCATCACAATAACGGCAAAATGTAACCCTTGCCTCAAAATTGGTAAATAATTGAAGTCTATTATTCCTTCTAGCAAATGGGCACCATTAAAACTGTGCAAAGTACCAAATGAAGAAATTCAAATTGATCTTGGCGGACCAATTTATAATGAAAAGAATCAAGAAGTCTTTTTCTCGCATGTATAGATCAATTTTCTAAATTTCCAACATCGGAGGTATTTGACAGAGCAAATGCAGATAATATTTTGAAATTCCTTCAAGGGTATGTTTTACTACACGGAATACCTCGTACGATTAGATTAGATCAAGCTCGGTGCCAAACTGGTCAACAAATTAAAGCATTTTGTAATCAAAATAATATACAATTAATTGAAGCTCCAATACACGACCACAGAGCAATTGGGCTAGTTGAAAGGCTAATTCAAACAATCAAGAATCGCTTAGCTTGTATTAAAACGGCGACGCAAAATCACTTTAATTTGAAAGCATCGATAATTTATTATTTATCAACTCCGTATCTGTCGCCAAAAGACTATTAATATCTCACCGTTTGATGCGCACTTTGGTAGAAAATCGAACTCTCCACTAAGTAATATTTCAACCGAACCTGACCCTAGTACTCTCACATATAAACCAATTTTAAATAATTTTAAATATTTGGACATGGAGACAGTTCGCTGGGACGATTTAATCTCGGATGAGCAATGGGACACTGAATCAAGGAGCGACATCGAACTAGAGATACTCAGAGATCGACTAAGCAAGGATGCGGTTCGACGATGTATTGTAGATCCTGATAAGGAATCACGAGTGATCCCACACCCAGATGTTGGTCAGGGAGTACCCAGAACTGAGGCCTCACTAACATTGATATTGGCGAAGAAAAAACCCAAAAGCAAAAGATCTAAGAAGTCTGGACGGTCTTTACGAGGTCCTGGCGCCCGGGTCATTGGTGATAAAATAGACGCATAGACGTCCATAATAAAAAAACCGGGAAAACGAAGTAACCATAAGAAACTCTGATTTGGCTAAATTCGGGAAAAAAAGCAGAGAGACAAACTGACTTGCAAGATTACGCTAACAGAAGGCCAAAAACACCATCAGGAAAAATCACAGGATCTGATAGATCAACACGCTAGAGAGGCAAGACGAAAGTTAGAGGTCAACAAAAAGATAAAACAAGAAAATCGCTGATGACATGAGCGCAGTCTCTTCTATCCATTCGAATGTGTCAAGAGCGTTGCGAGTGCGAAGCCGACGAAACCGAAGGAAACCTTGGTAACCACACCGCCGCAACCACCTAGAGAGACTGTGATTGATTTCTCACCGCCAATGGTCCTACCGCAGACATTTATAGTAATCACGGAGCCACCGACCCGACCGAAGCGAAAGGCAGCCACTAAAGCTACGGAAGCTGTACAACCATCTTACAAACGAAAACGCTCCTCCCCATCCGTAACTGAATCAGACGAATCATTGGCGTCAACACAAACTTGTCACCCAACCGTATCATCTACTTCGGCACCTTAACGACAAAAACGAAGGCAGATGATTAAGCAACAACAAATGCAGAATAAATCGATTGTATCAACTATTCAAAAAACAGCCGCCAGTAATCAAAATGTGGAATCAGATTTTACAGCAGGCCCCTGTTCGCCGGTACAATCATTTCCAACTCAATACTACGTCTCTTCAAACTATGAAGGACCCGAAACATCAAAGAGTTGGCGAGGCGGAAGGCATCTATAAAAGTGACTCTGATTAAACTCTCCACAAACATTATAGTATTAATTATAGTAACAAGCGCATACTTTATTAATTTCCTGATAATTTATTTCGTTGTTTATTTTTGTAGAGGGGAAATGTGATATAGTATAATTGGGTCATTGATATTGTAGTGCTAAATCCCCTATTTTTATTTAAACTTTAATTTAGTTCATTTTCATCATTTTAGTTCCAATTTGTTCAATCCTGTTTTGAAGATCAAATCTTGCTCTTTCATGCCTGCTAAATTTGATTACTTAACGTTGTGATTTAATTGTTTGTTCATAATGCCTGCTCATTCTGTTTTACTGGAAATTTCCAATTTTAGTTATGATAAGTTATGATCAAATTGCAGATGAAAATTCTGTAGTTCCCATTTATTCATTCTCTTGAATCTAAATTCAATTTTCAGTTGACTCTCTGTATTTCGAATTTCGTTCCGCGAATCACTCAATCCAAAATATCAAATACAAGAATAGATTCGCTAAGCAAAATACTAGTCTAAAAGTTAACGCTGTATTTGCGATGCGAAAACCACTTAAAAGTGAGACTCAGAAAGTTCAATCCACCAAGCACAAATTTAGTAGTGGAAACGCTCCGCGAAATCACTAATAATTTCGCAGCAACTAGTATCATAAATCCGCTCCGCAAATCTACCCGACTACAGAAAACGATTTCTGTGCGACAGTCCCCCACAAATGTGAGAAAAGTTTTTGTCCTCCCCGGCACAATTCGAGAAAATTTTTACAAGTTTTTTTCCCTCCGGCAAAATTGACAGACATAATTTTTCGACCTCAAGAATGTACCGTATGATTTTTCACGGGGGGGGGGGGGGGGGGGGGGGGGGGGAGTTCCTCTCGTGACAATACGTGCATTTTAGTATACTACTAGCTCATCTGACATAGATCGGTTGCAGTTTGATTGCTATCGGATAGTTGATCGTTTTCACGGAACCGGATGTCCAAATTGCATCAGTTGGTCATCGTTTAATTATACAGAAGAACTTATGAAACAGGTATTAAACCCTCGTAAGTCGGTGTTTTCTTGCAACACCTGCTCGGGATTATGAGACGAATATCACTCCGACTTCGATGTATGTTCAGATCAAAACTTGTTCAGATTTAAAAATTGCCCGTTTAGGGTGTTTCAGTAAAATGAAGTACTTTAACTGGACGTAGTTGAGCCAAGTGGATTTTATGATATGAATGGAGTGAAACCTCCAACTGAAATCCGTAACCTAAACTTTCTCTGAAAAATCCAAACTGCCTTCTTCAGAATCATCTTCATATAATCTATACTGTGAGCATAGGAAGGCTCCATTACATTAGTGCACAAACGTTCAATTAGTCTGGATTGCAGTTGAGTTCCCCACAGATATAGACACAGAAATCTACCATTTTCTGTCGTCAAAGTCAAAAAACATTACTTTCTGGCACTAAAAAACCTTAGCTACATCACTCAGAGATAGTTTGAGAGATGATTTATGTTTGTAAAGCATCATCCTTAAAAACACCTCAACTGCCGTTATATTTCTGCTAACCTTAACGGCCGAACCCGTGGACACGGGACAATTTTCATGTGCTACTTCCGAAACTCTTTCTAGAGACACCTCGGAGCCTGCCAGCGGAGGAGATGGCTTGGTTAACAACCACTACAACAAATGTTCTCGGAAGAAATTACGTTGACTTATTTTACAATCAGAGAAAAGCTCAAGTCTTTCTATTTACAGCCAGATAACACAGTAATCAACTTGACAGAGCGAGCACGTTTAACCTAATTAACATAATTTCTTAGGTAACACGTGTTCATAATGCACGTATACGGGCACTCAAATCTTCAAACAATTTTAGGCGACTTATAAGGCTTAAAAAGACACTAAAGGTTCGAAGATTGAAGTTTAAGACAAACATCGCACTCCCATGCCCTTAATTTGGGGGTTAGTTGTTGGAGCGTTGAAGCGGAGGGTGACTGGGGTGTAGAATGGGGTGGGGTGGTGTTGTGGGGGTGGTAAGGTTGGGTAAGGTGTCTGCAATTTGGATAGGGAGGTGGATTATTATGGGAAGAAAATTGCTCAAAACGACCTTTCGAACTTGAGCATTAACCGCAGTTCCTAACTACAATATATAAGTATCTACGTCACTGCTAAAATCTAATTTTTAAAAATAGTATACCAAGTTCAAAAACAGAAGTCACTGTTCGATTGCAGACGTCAAAGTTTAAGTCAAGAACAAATTTGCTTCAGCAAAAAAAATCGATTATCAACACTCCTCTTTCAGTCGTAAAAAGGCCGTATGACTAATATAATTGCAATCGTTTGAGAGTAATCAATTAATAACCACGTGTTGGTAAGCAGTTTTGATTGAGCGTCCAAATCATCGAGGCTTGATATGCTTCGGTTACCAAGTAACAAAGACAACAATCTGATGCAATCACTACCATAAAAATACCAACGCTACTACCACGACCACCAAGCTTCCCATCATTACCATCACTAGCACACTCAACTAGCCATAATTAACAATACTACGAACTCACTTTTATGCACACCTACTGTGATTTATGTTATTATGCACAGTTACCGTACCCATTATACGGGATATGGTCTTTGTCTCAAATCTACAGGTCGAGCCCCGCGTCAAAACTGGACCAAATACTATTTAAGAACATAGCTGGCAGATTGCCATAAAATAGCCGCAATAGCTTTGCAGATCTGCAGTCTCAAAAAAACAGTAAAATAGACAGACCAAAAAAAATTCGTCTTTTCATTGAAGGCTGATATGTTATATTTTGATTGAAAATCTGTATAAGTTTTTGCTGCCTCTATTAGCTGCTCTCTAATTACCTTCATTTAGAGTGACACACACCCATTTGACCTTATCTCTTTGAATTAAAGTAAATAAAAGTCAATTTCAAAATGAAGTCATTTTTGTGAGTAAGGCAAGTGTGACCAATTTTAATCACGCGAATGAACAAAAAACTTGCTCCGCGAAGAGCGAAAAATGACGTCACGCACGCACTCCAGTTGGAATTGCTTGAACGAATGAACAAAAAGCAGATTTAAAGTGGTTGTGACGTCATATGGTCGTAACAAAAATCGTGACGACGAAATAAAAAACATAGCCGGAAGAATTCCGTAAGCGACTCGAAGCATCAAAACTCCACTAACAAAACCGTAATTGCAGCTGAAGCCATTACCTTTTGTATTAAACCATTAACTCATTAGCTCCCCAGGTTTGATCTAAAAATTGATGAAAATTAAACCACTGTCACCAAGAGAAACGAAATGCAGCAAAATTTTAAACTATTGAAAACGTGTGGTTACGTTAAAAAGTCCGAAAAAATTAGACACTGATCCAAAATACTGATAGGCTGAAATAACTGACTGGACCATCAATTGCCCTAAAATAATTCATGATTCTAATATCAAAAAGATCGCGAAAGCAAACGGCAGATAATAATATTTGATAATAATCAAAGTTGAATTTTTTAGAATGGAATGCTCAAATTTAAGAATCAGAATACCACTACAATTAGATTTCTAATCACTGCACTAAGACAAAAACAACACATACTTCTTCCTTGTTGTATATATGCTAGACAACATGATTAAATACTAATTCAAAAATTAAATTAATAGAAAACACATAAGCAACAGAATAATAAGCAAAGGCAAAAAATCGTTCAAAAAGAATACCCAGGCCCGAAACAATGGCAGAAAATAGTAACAATTGGAAAATTTGAAAAAAAAACTTTCTAACAAACTCTCAGTACTGACTTATGTTGAATGAAATCAATTGCAAACCAAAGAAATGAAAATATAAGAAAAAGCTGGAATCCTTCAATGTTTTAATAACTGAAAAAAAAATCAATATCACGAACATAAATGTAGGTGCCAGGACAAAACTAAAATAATACAAACTAAAAGTTGAAGCATATGGACACAATGTTAGGAACGCTGTAATAGAGACTAATTCTTGATTTTTGAAAGTTAATCAAATTAAAAAAATCATGAAAAACGAACACATTTCATTGTTTAGCATTCGAGACATAGAAAAGACAACGAGTCATCCGAGACAAAGATTGATCCTTCTGAACAGGAAAAAAAGAAAAAGCAGAATTCAAACATACGAAACATTTAAACATTTTTCAAAAAAAAATGGTCAAAAAACTTTTTTAAGACTCCATTTATGAAAAAACTTTTAACTGTTTTTCAAAAACTTAACGAAAAAAATGATTCAATTTTGATTGAAACGAAATTAACGTCCCTCATGTTGCACAAAAAAACTATTTCTAGTAATTAAATCCAAAAAATACAAATTAAAACTGACAAAAATTGTAAAAAAAACTACCAAAATCGGATTAGCATATGTACAATATTATCAACAAAATTACATCCGAGGTAGAAACAGGCGATAAATGAATTATAGAAAATAGTTGCCATATTAACTGATTACTGACAAAAAGACGACTGAAAGATCCAAAAAAAGAAATTAATAGAAAAAAGCCAAAAACTTGAACAATTTTGAACTTGAACGCCAAAACACTGTGGTGTCAATTTTCGAGGTTTACATTTCAATATAGGATCGAATGCATTTTACTTCCACAAAAAAAAACAAATTACAAGCAAAGAAACTGGGCCACTTAGACGAAAATACGGCTGAAAACGGTTATCTATATGTGCCATTCAGTCAAAAACTACTTTTCAAAGTCAAAAAGTCATTCATTAAACGCAGCGCATGACCAAAAAAACTTCTCTCGCTCAGAAAAAAAATAGTTCACACGGCAATTTTACCCATTTTCGCTTTTAGGTCAGAACAGCGTCTGAACGAATAGTACTTCCGGTAAAAAAAACCTTAAGAAAACCAATACTCCTTTTCGAGTCGTAAAAAACCAAGAGAAGGCCAATAATAGCCCCAGCTATCGCTGTGCGGCTATTAAAAATGATTTAAAAAAACTAGATTTCTATCGGATTCAAATTAGTATTCACCAAAATTAAAGACCTCTTCTGAAGCTCAAGAAAAGCGTACGTTACTGATTCTTCATGCATTCAATTTCGGAGCGCACAAGCAAAAAAGTTAATTCAAAAAATTTTCAGTAATTGACTTCAATTGAAATCATCAAGTTGATACTACTTCGCATCTGACAAATTTTGCTACAACCTTGAGACCGCCCGTGTCTTTTCATACTAAATTTTTAATAACTATTTGAAGTACAGAAATCAGATCAATTGTGACAACAGAGAATAATGATGTAGCTTAACAGCCGGCCAGTTCATGAAACAGTGGTGCGGAATATAGATATCAATAGATCCATGGGTTTTGGAGTGGATGCATCACGCAATACTTATTCAAATTTTATAACGTACAACTAGCAGTCATCATTATACAGGAGTCGTTAAGTGACCTTAAGGACGTTAAGGGTTTAGAGTATTCACCATAGTGTTAAAAAGTAATCTAGAGAGTGCTAAAAAGTCATTTATCATGAAAAGCATCACTGAAAAAAATTAAAAAGAAGTGAACCCCACAAAAGCAGTAAAAGAGCAGCGTCAGAAGATCAGGAAAATCACTATTTTGAGGTCTTTGGTGAGAATCAAATGTTGAACAAAAAAATGAGCGTCAGACGACACAACAAAAGAGAAACCAAGCCACCCGCTATATTACTACGCCCAGAATACATCATCGCAGCTGTAGTAACTAAAATGGCAAATAGTCCTTCAAAAGAAATAACAGAAATGTATGACCTTTAGCATCTTCACTCCGGTCATTGAGGTTTCAGAGTAAAACTGAACAAAACTTGTGATCGATATAACTTAAATAAAGGTTTTACTCATTAGCTCAATAAGGTTGGTAGTTCAAAGGGTGATCCGCAAAAAAAAACTGCTCAGTACAAATTGTTTCACATAAAAGCACATTGCAATATACTCACAGATAGAATTACACAATTTTAATTCAATTATTGTACAATTTTGAAATGAAAACCGACTAACGTCAGATGAACTGCTCTCGAACGACAGACGCAATCCCCAATTCTGTTGTACCCTGCTGGGGGGGGGGGGGGGGGGTGGTTTGGATGATGTATATTAGGGCTTAGTAAAAAACCTCGGGGCTTTAAATGAGGTTTATAAGAGTTTATCAGAGACAAATTCATGAATAGATTTAAAAAGGCCCCAATTTTGGTGCAGTAGCAAACTGACTCCAATTGAGTTCAAATGCTCAAATATATGAATGAGAGCAAATTAGACCACACAAAACACATTAAGCACGGAAGAAGTCAAAATGGCCAATTTTGCAAAAAAAAAAAGACACGTGACTGTACTAATGCAAAAAAAAAGACACGTGACTGTACTAATTGCTTCAAATTTCGTTCGAGGGCAATCCATGTTACTAATAAACAACATGAAACCAATATATACAGATATTTCAAACTTTAATCAAAATTTTTGCATTATTAGAGTTAAGAAAACTAAAAATACAGCAACTCAAATGAGAACAAACATTAAATTGGATGACAGATTGTTCTAGAAAGCCGCGCTTGATATACAAACGATGAGATTGAAATTAATTGCTGGCGGCGATTGAGGCCCCACTGGGACTCGAACACTCACTCTCCGGCTCGGGAGACGCAAAACCTTCTTCTGTGGTGTACAGAATAGACAGTACTTCTGTAACTGGTAAAGAGTTTCCAAATGGTTGATCTTGACAAAGAATTTCGATGTCTCTCAATTTACCGAAGTAGAAATCTCGTTCACGTTCCAGGAATGTTATAGTTTCTCTGAGGTTTTTCACCTGTTCCTTCATCAATGCGTTTTCCATTGTTTCAGGGGGTGGGGGTGCCTGGTCGCCCCCATTCTCGGCCATGTCCTTGATCGGTGTCAAATTGGCGGATGACCGGGGTTTCTGGTGTGAACCTGGACGTCTGGTGGCCAGACTGCTCTTGGGCTTGGTCAGACGACTACTGAAATAAGTTGGCAGATTAAACTTTCTAAGCTGCAACACATAGCTCTAAAAACTGACTCACAATTTTGAAAATCGTGAATTGAAATTCATGTACAGGAAAATAATAGCAGTTAAGATAACTTCAATCTGCTTAAAGTTGCAAATCTGGCATTTGTCGATAACTGCGTAGTGGTTCGAGATACGAGTCAGAATTTCGAAGTGACTTTGACTGAAACACGAGCCTTGCAAGTTTTTAAGACTGGCACTCTAGAATCTGGTAATGGCATTCAAAACATTCACGAGAGCGTTTCAAGGCTAATAACAATTTCATAGAATTTTTGAAAATGTTAATTTCATTTAACATTCTCAGAGACAAATTGAGTTGAAAATTGACGAATAATCGCAAAGTTAAATGTCCGCGATCAATAGCTCGAAAAACACCTCTGAGGAGAACACGCTTTACCCAGAATGATAAAAATACACAGACAAGCGCCCGGTTTATATCCAACGACCGTTTTGGAAATTGAACAAAACAACCACAAATTAACTGTCAACTTTTTAATGCATACATGAAAGTTTGCGGACGCTGCCAAACTTAAAAGTGCGGCTACTGTTAGCTGCTAATCACAGAAAGCAGAGAAATCTTGAAACGCAGTCATTTGGCAAGGAAGGCATTTAAAAATGGAAAAATGGAACTGAGCGAAAATGCCACAAATCATAAAAGAGAAAGAAGCTTCGCAAAAATCTAAAAAGCTTACCTGACTTTTCTAACCGTTTTATGTAACTCAGATAGTCATATAATTGTAACTTATAGAGCACTCCTTTAAATCACGAAGATAAAATATATAACAAGAAACGTTTTGTTTCAACTTTAAAACAACGGTTTATAGATTGAAGAATTGTCTCAACAACAGAATAACAGCGAGCTCGCATTTTTTTTTAAATTTTAACCTGCTACAAAAAAGCACCACTGAGATTTAACACGAATTTTCAAAAATTAAGGAAGCTGGTTAATCAAATGCTATTTTAAGATTCCGTTAATTTTTCAAGGAAATCAAGAAAGGATTGAAACAAATTTAGTGGATCGGATGACTGTTTTCATAGGAAACAAATACATATTTTTAGAAATACAAGGAGGCTCGGTAATGTGCGTTTGCACATAAAGTTCCGACCCCGCTCATCCGCATTTTTGGCATAAATGTCTACCAAATGAGGAACAGATAGCAAACCCCCAAAAATTCAAGTATATTTCCAAAAAAATGTGTATGAACAAAAAGATCGCCTCCAACGCAAAAGACCCGGTGGAGTAAAACATGCCGCATTAGATTGATAAGATCAGCCATTATTAAGACAGCAAGTCAAGACAACAAAATCAAACAATAACAACAAACATTAATTACATCCAAAACTTAGTCCATTTAAAAAAAGAAACTTATCAACAAGGTCAAAGAAATGTCAGATTAAACTGAAAATAAACCAAAATAACTCGTACTCCACTAGCATTAAATAACTCGACCTGTCAAAATTCAATTTTTATGCGGTTACAAAAAAGAACAACAAATACAGACAAATTCAATTAAAAATTGCGAGAAAACGCTGTCGAAGCCGTTTAACCATAATTTGCCCCCCAAAATATGCTCAATTGAGCCTTTCTCGAACGCCAATAATGTGGTATGCGAGCACTCATTTATGAATATAGGTACCAAGTAGACAAAAAAGAGAAAAGGGCAAAATTAAGAAATACTCTTGTATTTTTCGAAAACAAATATTTTCTACGTCATGAAAGCCAGTAGCTACAAAATGCAATATCTAAATAGGTTCGTTTATTCGTTCAAAGCAATTTTTTCTAATATGTCACCCGTCAACAAAAAGAACGTCAAAAAAGACTAAAATTAAAAATTAGTTTACTTTTTTTTTTGCGAAAAAACTGTGTCGAAGCCTGTAAATTCATAACGAACTCTTTAAAAACATTCAATTTTGTACACTTGCACCTTCCCTCGACAAAAATAATGTCATATGTGACGTGTAATTAACGCGAATAAGGGAAAAACAGACAAAAAGAACACAATTTCAAAGTTAAATGTTTTTTTTTAATTTTAAAAAAAATTGTTTTCAAAGCCATGAAAACTCAGATAAATACTCAAATCAGAATAAAGGCTCATTTAGTCCTCTAAAAAGCCACTGAGACCTGTCATTATACAGGAAATTTTACACGACAAAAAAGAAAGTAAAAACGACAGGTAAAGACAAATGTAAAAAAATCAAATAACTTCTTCCAAAAAGGGGTGTCGAAGCCATTAAAACCATATTCTATACCTAATAAAGTAATCTGACGACTGTCAATTATGTGATAATCAGACAAAACGCAAAAAAACGTGAAAAAAGGGCCAATAACTAAAAATCAAAAAAATCTCAAAATCTATTAGTATCAAAGCCAGAAAACCATAACTTAACGCGTAAAACCGCAAAGAAGATTAAATTTCAATTCAGTAGAAAGCAGAGGAAGAAGAAACATTTTCCTTTGCTAACACTAAGCTACAAGTTGACCAAATTAAGAGCAAAATGGTGGCAACGTTCAATAAGCATTTGTTTAATTGAAAATCAATCATTTTTAAAAGTCAAAACGACCATAATCTTTCGAATAAAGAAACTAAAAATATTAATTTGGAACTGCTTAGGTAGCCAATTGGAGCTATCAACAGTTACCTTTGATTTGAATTTGTCATTTTTTAACAAAAAGATCAAAATTTTTAATAAAAAAGACCGACTGATTACAATTCGAATCCTTTTTGGATTGAAACAGTCCCAAGATTGGACCGAAAACAGCCTTGCAATTACTGTTTGTGAAATAAGAAAACTCAATTATTTCGAAAGTTAAAGATTTATATAATTTGCTATTTAAAAGAAAGTAAATGTTGCATTTTTGATAATCATAGAGTAAAGTTTTTGATAAAGCACAAGATCATTTCCAGACTACTGTCAATAGAAGTGGAACAAGAACTAGCTCCCTTTCTAGTTTCAAAAGATTGCGTTAGTTGTTTATGGATGCGTATCTTTGGATTATTTAATCAAAGTGAACTAAAAAAGCCTATTTTGGGCAACTTTTGATGAAAAAGGCTGAATTTGAAACCTTTACCCAAACTTTTGCCGAAAAATTTGATCACAATAGTCAACAATACTTTTTTGTCTTTAAAAATAAAATCAACAACACTATTGTTAACACTTTTTACATATCTTAGCAAAATTGAAAAAATTATAGGCAAAAACTCCGGAAAATGTTATTCAATAAAAATAAGCCAAATCGGTCTAATATTCAAAAAAATCACGATAACTCAGTCAAGAAACCGAAATTTACAAACCTTTTAATTCCATATTCTGCGCTGGACGGGCTTTTTAATGATAACACTCACAACTCTCTACGATGAATTTATCGATCGGTCGAAATTGACCGAACAAAAAAACCATTTGAGCATATTGTTCCTCCCCCCTCATAAGGGGTCGGAAGAAATCGTTTTGCGCTGAATGAGCAAAAGTTGTAGAATTCAGTTTTCCAAAACTTCTGGTCACTTAATGAGCGGTTGTTTATGTATTCAAAATTTACACTAAAAGGCATCTACCACACGCCCCCCCCCCTTTAATGACCCCTACTTCTTTTATACTCAAAATCAATTTCTAGACCCCCCTCCTCCACGTTATGATAGGCTCCCTGGTTAACAATGCCAACCCATCGTCAGTATTTTTAGAGCAATTCGGCAGGCTTTAGTCGGTTATGTAGCCACCTTTCTGCTCTTGACACAGCTGGTAGTTATATGCGTATTATAGATGAAAATTTTATTTATGGCTTCTATGGCTTTAGAAGAGGTTGAATTATAATGCTATGAATTCTATGTCTTTCCAGCAGCTCCACCTTTTACCTAACTTTGAGGACGAGAATTCAAAAGCGCAACACAAATCAATCAAGCAAAAATTGCACAAAAGTACTACAGAACTAATATAATTGCTATAAGCTTTGTTTCAGCGCAATTAAAAACATAGCTGGCAGTTCGCCAGAAAATAGCCGCAATAGCTTTGTAGATCTGCAGTCTAAAAAACACAGTAAACAAGACAGATGAAAACAATTATTCTTTTCATTAAAGGATGAGATATTACATTTTGATTAAGAATCTGTATAAGTTATAGCTGCCTATATTAGCTGCTCTCAAATAACCTTCATTTAGACACACATTCACTCGATCTTATCTTTTTGAATTAAAGTGAAGAAAAGTCAATTTCAAAGTGAGGAAGTCATTTTTGAGAGTGAGGTAAGTCACGTGCGACCAAAAACTTAATCACGGCAATGAACAAAAAACACTGCTAAAACACGGTGAGAACTGACGTGACACACTCACTTCAGTTAAATTGCATGAGCAAATGAACAAAACATAGACTTGAAGTGATTGTGACGTCATATGGTGGTAACAAAAATCTTGACGACGAAATAAAAACATAGCCGAAATAATTCCGGAAACGACTCAAATATTCGTCAACATAAAAGAATTGCCTTTTCAAATCAACTGGTTCCTACTAAAGTGCCTACTAAAAATAAAAAAAAAACAGCCAAAGAAGCCCATAAAACCAACTGAACTAAAAAATTACATTACTGATATATAAAACAAGGTACTTTTTTGTACGCAATCGAAAACTTTAAAGTACGCGAGCAGCAAAAGCCAAGCCACATTAGGCTCCTTAAATTTCTTTGTGGAAGCAAAATTTGACTACTGCAAGAAATGGCCAAAAATTTTTCCAAAATTTTTCAATTTCCATAAGTTCTCTCAATCGAAACACTATTTTACAATAAAAAAAAACAGTTATCAATTGGTAACTCATGACACTTTGATGCTTTAGCTACGAACAATAGTTGTCACTTTAAATCACAATGAGCGCAATAAAACTAAAGAACAAAAAATAAATCGAAATTAATCATGAAAAAGACTAAAAAAGACAGCAAAATATTTAAAATCAAAAATTTATATGTTACTAAAACCATGCCTTGAGAATATTCGCAGAAAAATAGGGCTCCTCAAATTTTGTTTTAAAAAAGAAGCCAGCAAAACCTCAGTTCCATTTTATGTTGAATAAAAACAATTGCAAACAAAACTTTAAAAAATTCAAAGGAAAAAGACAAAAATTATTAGTTCAAATCGATACGTACATTGTAAAAAAAACTCCAAAAAAACTCATTCGCAAATTCTGAAAAAACTCAATTGGAAATTCTAATTTAAAATCGAAAATCGAGTTAAAACATACTTTTTTGTTATTAAGCAATCGAGATTTAAGAATATAACATTGCCATCTTTAAGTCTCAATAAGAAGTGAAAACAGCTCAATTGCGGAACAGTAAAACAATTTGAAAAAGAAAATGTTCAAAATATGGTAAAAAATTTTGCTGAATTTTAAAGAGTTATCGCCAAAAACAAAACAATTAGCAACAAAGCGAAACCAAAAACACCGATTGCGCACCAAAAACTTTTTATGGTAAACAAAATCAAAGTACAAACAAAACATCCGATTTTGGTGGTTAAAGTACAAACAAAATTTTGACAAAAACCACCAAACTCGGATTAGTATGTGTACAATTTTAGAAAACAGTAACACCTCACGTCCACAAAGAGGCATGCAATTAACGAATAATAAAAAAAGCGTTGACATATCCAGTAATTTGGCTAAAAAAAGTCCGCTCAAAGAGCCAAAACTGAAGAAACTAATGACAAAAGCCTGAAATTGATTTAAAAAAACGGAGAAATGTGGGCCAATTCTGCACATAAAAACGCATTATTAAGCTTTCAAAAACATAGTGGTATCAATTTCAGATGGTTGCATATTCATGCAGCATCGATCAAAATTACTTCTACAAAAAAGCCAAGTTACAATTAGAAAAATTGGGCCAAATGGACGAAAACACGAAAAACTGTCAGCTACATGCGCCAATCTCTCAAAAACTCTTTTCAAAGTCAAAAAGTCATTCAATGAATGTAGTGCACGAACAAAAAACTTCTCTTGCGCAGAAAAAAAAGTTCACACGGCACTTTTACTTTCACTATTACGTCAAAACGCCGCCTAACATATAGAACCGCATTGCTCTAAATTATATTGGCAGTACTAGCTGTTATCTCACCTTCACAGACAACAGAAACTAGGACAGAGGGAAAAGCCTTGACCAACAATTGAAAAAAATTAACGCAACAGCTACCTTGTGACGACCTGCATGGTAGAAGTTTGAACAAGAATATATTATATATCTTTCGAGGAACGCACCGCGATCATAACTTGAAAAATTAACTTGTTTAGTTCAGGATTTCAAAATGCAGTATCAATTTTTGGATTATTGTTGGAGTATTGTCTTCAGGTAATTTATATTTGCTAAAAATGGTGATTGAAATTTTCTCATTCTCTACATCTGAAGCGAGGGCAAAACAACTTTTTGACATTCGGGCATTTTTTGGAAAACAGGCGCTAACTTAGCTTACTGCAATAGCTGCTGCAGTTATAAAATGAGCGGAAAACGAAAAAATCTTTTCTGACACCGTTTGATTACAGAAGCTATTTTGCATGTATCACAAAATTTGAATGCAACCCAATAATATCCTAAATGTTTGCTTGAAAACCAGGGAAAAAAGATGCAGTACTGAAAAACAATCATTTTTTGACCTGCAGCAGATCATTTTTTCTGTTTGGTTTAAATACCTTCAAGCATTTTCTTACATACATTCAAAATTGAAAACACTCCATTTCACCGTAAGAAAAAGGCCAGTCCCACATAAAATCTTTTTTATAAAAATATATTAAAATATCAATAATAGCACTAACATGACGTATTTGCTACCCATGGTAAACTGAAGTATACAGTAAAAAAAAACAATTAAACAGATATGTACATATGCGTAAAAAGCTAACTATCGGAAAAAAAGCAGACACTCCTAATAAACAAATATAGAAACAAATTCGATCAAATTCAATCAAGTGACGATTCCATCAATCACAGTCCGTCAGTTTTTGATTAAAATGCAAACAGTTCCTATGAAACTGATTGAACTTAATTCCAAGTCTCTACCGACCCACCAAAATTGTATCAGTTTGAATAAACTCGTTGTGCGCGACGGGTGCTTACCTTAACCCATGCTAAGACTCCGATGCGTTCACACGACAAGCTGATTAGTGTTAAACTTTTTCCATCAAAAGGAATATATTTACCCGTAAGATCTAACAAACTGAACCCGAAAAGCTCCTAAATTTGATAAATAAAGATCTAAATTGGGGAGATAGAAGTGTTCATTTATCCTACCTTCATATTGGGAAAAAGCCTAGTGTGATAGCTTCAGACCAAATTGGTCATGTAAACATCATTTTTTCGCCCAAGTTGAAGACTTTAAACCTAAAACTTGATCAAAATTGAAAGTGATACTGACGAGTCAGCTGAAAATCTCATTCTACTCGAGGGATTAAAAAGGAGTCAAAATACTATTAAAAATAACGACTGAATTTGACAAGAGTTGTCAAATTTGAGCATATAGGTATGATTCTTTAGCCCTGAAAAAACAACGATTGTTCTCGACGCAGTCGGTCACGCTATGAATTTTAAACAAAAGTATTGCGCAAATAAATAATATTTAGAGTAAAATTACCTAAAAAGTTATCACCCAAATCCAGTTACGATATGGAATGCTAAATTCTTTTCAACTCAGTGATCTCTTTTCTGATCACGTCACACAAATTCTTCCTAACGAGGGTCGTAAAACATATTCTGGACAAACGTGAACGCAAGTGATAAATTCCACTGTCTAAATATTTAGACGACCGCATTCTTGAAGCAATAGCCATAGACTTCATAGACGAACATCGAAACCTATCCAGTATGATTGTTCTAACATTTTAAGGAATAAGCAGCCTAAAAATGATTAAAAACGCTTTCACGAGTAAATTCCAAACTTTTTTCAAGGAACTTGCATTTTCCCAACTTTAGTCATATGAAAAAGCTACTAAGTTGTCCTATACACCATAAATTTTACGCTTCCTTGGCAGCAGTTTCGATGATCCGTACACCTAAAAACCACAGAGCCTTTTAATGACTTTCAACAAACCTCAAGTACTCGGATTTTTAACTGTTTATCCCGCTTCTGTAAACGATAATGAATTGGTCAGATGAAAAAACAATTGGGCGAAAAGTGGACAATATAATACTGCTTTTTGAACCGAGGCCCAAGAACGAGTTTCAAAAAGCCGAAGTCTAATAACCGTAAATTACGGACATACAAAACAAGTCAAATAACTCAACTATCCAATAGCTGAAATATCCAGAGTCAAATTAAGGGACATAAAAGTCATGTATGCCCAAAAAAAGTACAATTTCTTTGATAAATTCTAGTGCTTGATTTTTCCGAATTCTAAACTCATTAAGGGGGTTAAGAACTTTATGGTAACAAGGCTTTTTTGTTAAAACATTTTTGACCGCTCATTGGGCTTTAATACAAAAAGCGTAAAATAGAAAAGCTCTTTTGCATAACTGAATCGATTGCTGAAGAGACTTCTTCAAATTCACAATTTATCCAAGAAAATGAAGATCAGTTTCAAAAAAAATTACACAATATTATACTAAATAATTTCCATATTCTAAAATTTTAATCAAATATTCACAACAAAATGGGCAAAATTAAAGGAAAGATGCACAACGAGATAACCCAGGAAACAGACAGGAAAATGAACCGATGCCCCATAGATTCACATTATGTAAACAGTATTCTAGGCAAATCAGCGAGGTATCAACATTCGTTCTCTAGAGATCTTTCAATATTGCTTATGACAGGTTTAATGACTATATATAGAGAAGAGGGCCAATTAAGCCACAAAACAATTACGAGAGCAAGAGGACAAAGCTGCTAAAACCGTTCACTTTTTGGATTAACAACAAGCCCGTCATGCACTCATTTATTTACCTATCCATTTATTCAGACGTCCACATAACAAGCTTTACCGGGAGAACATTAAAGGCACAAAAAACAAATTAGGCTCAAAAGCGAAAAATAGGTCAAGCGAGGGCGGGGGTGGGGGGGGGGGGGGGTTGAATGCCGAACGAGAGGGGGGGTCCAAACCGTCAGATGGAGGATGGTTGGCAGGGGGCGTGTTGGGGGGGGGGGGCGGGGGGGGGTTGGTGGTGGGAAGGGGATGAGAGGATGATTGAGAGGGTCAACCTTTTTAGATTAAGAACCACCCTTAACAACATGAAGTAGTCTCCTAAAAGTTTTGGTAAATCGAATTATTAATGACTGGTAAGGCGTAAGGCTCTCAGAGCCCTTCAACCGCTCCGGTCGTCACTTACTAATACCGTTTTTGAGGACGAAAAGTCAAATGGGTCAGACGAAAAATCGGTCAAGCTGAAAATCGCATTAAAGAAAGAGCACAGGACAAATATAATTGCTACATTTTGAGAGCAATTAAAATACAAACCAAAAAGAGGCGCTTATCTTCCTTTAATTAATTGCTCAGATGCAACCTATTGCTGCCTCTATTAGCTGCTCTCATATAATCTTCAATTAGAGTCAGTTGACCTTATCTCCCTGAAATAAAGGAAAGAAAAGTCATTTTGATCGTCAGGAAGAAGTAAGTCAAGTGTGACCAAAAACTTCATCACAACTACAGAAAATCTCGCTTAGCTAAGACTAAGATGACGTCACGCACGCAATTCAGTCCAAATTCAACGACTGAGTGAATAAAAAGCAGACTTGAAGTGATCGAGAGCTCATATGGGCGTAACAAAAATCTTGATGACGAAAATAAACAAATCTTGAGAAAATCGCAGGACCAGGTTCTGAATTATAATTCAAAAAACTTTCATTGACATAAAAAACTAGACAAAGAAATTACTAGGATTCGGATTGGCAAACCATTTAAAAAAACTATCTTAAACCCGCAAAACAACAAAAAAATTGACTCGTGAGAACAAAAAGACTACCAAAAAACGATTTTTTTTGTTAAATGACGAGTGAAACAATTTTACGCAGCCTTTGGCAAAACAATCATCTAATAGACGAACTAAAGAAAACACGAGCAAATCATATCTCAGTCAAATAATAAAATTAAAAAATAGCGAAAAAAAATGAAAGGAATGAGAAAAATTTAATTGAATTTTTATATAACATGAGTACAAAAAGACAGCGATCGGCTTTTTCTCATTAAGTTGAAGTATATTTAAAGAGTAAGTGAGCGCACTATACTGGTGAAGCCTCAAAAAGTGTTCAAATTTTTGGAGTTCTTTAGATATAAATTCTGAATAAACCAGAAACATGGCCGGTAAATTGCCGGGAAATAGCCGTAGTTGACCCGCTTGACGCACATCGGGATTGAAACAGAGAAAAAATAGATCGAAATTGACATAATTTTTCTAAGTGTCAAAGTGATCTTATTTGTTGTTTAAATTCTGCACATTCAGTAAAATCCTGAAATTACACTTAATTCAGCTTCCAAACTGAAAGTTATTGAAGACAATACTAATGCCAGCCAGCAACCGGTTTAATGAACTTTGATAACATAATGCATTATGACTTAATGACAGAGCTTCATATGTTTATCTCGTTTCTTTTGATTTGGCTCTTTTGGCTTTGACCGTGTTCACTACATTACATAATTCGATACGTGACAGAATTTAATATCAATTCAGTTGAAACACTGAGTGAAGTAAACTGGAAGTCAAGCGTGAAAATCGTGACTTCTGAAAAACGTGATCAAAAGGTGAAGCGAATATATAAAAAAAGCGCCGTTAGTAGCCGTTGAGAGGCTGTCGGCGGCTATTGAATAAAAATTGCCAAATATAGTCAGAATAGCTACGAAATAAAAGTGGGTGACGTAAAATACAGATACAGAAATGAGTTGAAAGTTATAGCAGCCGTCTTCAAAACTTTGTGCCAGAGCCGTCTTCAAAACTCGAACGACAGACGGAGCAATTTATATCGGAGCCAAGAAACAGTTTTCTTAATGGGTGCAAAAAAAATTCTGAAAGATTCGAACCCGGGACCTCCTACGTCCTAAAATGAAGTAATTGCCACTCTGCTAAAGCTTACAATGGGTTCCGATTTAGCACCGCTGACTCAATTTCTCAATAAGAGCATTTTAGGCCAACCAAACGTTAAAGCAGTCAGCGTGAAAAAGTCATTCACGATTGAAAGAATTTCCGAAGATAACAGTCAAGCAAAAATTTTGACCTAGAGAAAAAACAATTTTACACGCTCTCAAAACAGCTTGAATGTTAGAACAACAACCAATTGATACTTTTTAAGCAAAAGACCTAAGCTAGAAAGTAAAAAACGGCTTGATGACGCAGCACGTGAAATCTTCGATCGCAGAAAACTTATTGACAACCAAATTTCTCCCTCGGAAACAGCGGTATAAACTCTCAGAAACAGCGGTATGACAATTTTCATCAAAACCGAAACAAAATTTTCAATTCATTGATTCAAAAATCACCCCAAAAAAATAGCCGGAAGATTCCGGAATCGACTCGTATAAAATAAAACCTGAACCCTAGCTAAACAATAACTGAAAGAACTATTCACTACATTATACCATTCAATTGAAAACAGCCAACTGAGGAAAGAAAATACCAGGGAAAAGAGCCATTTTTTCTGGGAAAGATTTGTTGAGTTGCGACTCAAAAATCCGTGTTCAAAATATATTGTTTGCTATAATTCAGTAGTGTTTAACAAAAGAAAATCAAATGACGGGAAAACATAAGCATCGATATATCTCGAAAAAGGAGAAAAAATCGAGCATACAGAATTGAAGCACGAAGACTGAAAATTTTTTTATAATTTAATTTTTATATTTTTTTTATAATTCTCTGAAAAATGAAAAGTCTAAGTAACGGCTCTCAAGACACATTAGCAAACAATCCTTGCTCATTCAATAGGTAACCAAGCGACAATCTAACGTTCTAATAACATTTGAAACATGAGCAAGAAATAAAAACTACAGAAAACTGCAGAATTCATTAATTTGTTTTTATGAAAATATGTGCGATGAAGCCTTGAATTGTTTTCACTTAGTAAAAACCCTAGCACCGACCCTAATTAAACAATTCAATATGACAAATTATCTTGAAAGTCAGAAAAATTTGGTAAAAGTCTTCAAAAACAGTAAAAATAAGGCATTTTTTTAAATTTAGCCTATTATACTAGCTTCTACTAGAACAAAATAAAGTTGATATTAACAAAATGAAAAGTTCACCAAAACAAACATAAAAACCATTTCCAATCACGAAAAACCTACCTTAGACACTATTATCATGAAAGAGTGCAAAAACCAGTAAAAAGCGTCTAAAACGCCGAAATTGCCAAAATACATTAAAAGTGCATATAAAACTCTAGCATATGATTGAGATGATCAAAGAAGCTCAAAAACATACAGTTACTTGCTAATTTGGTTCAGAAATATGAATTTGCCAAAAATATTAGTAAAAACTAAAACTTTCGAAAAAGCCGCAGGTGATCAAAAAATTGAACTCGCTAAGCGGAAATTTTTTTAACTTACTTTATTCGCTCATTTTCGAAAGCTAGCACAAACAAAAACAACACCCTCTATTCTCTCCACTCTCCGCTTCTGGTCAAAAGAATCACAATTTTTGCGCTTGCGGTATTGACTTTACATCCTGTTTCAGAACAACTGGAACGATTTTAAAAAAACATAGCAGGACAAGTCCTGCCCTACAATTCAAAATTTCATTGACTAAACCAAAAATGGACGTCTCCAATACTTTTTCAGTGGTTAAAAAGAAGTTTTATTACGACTCCAGTCATCAAAAAAGTCAGCGAAAAACATCAACAGAAGGCCAATTACAGCCCCAACTATTGCTTTGTGGCTACTAAAAACGGCAAAAAAACGTGCAAAGCACAGCCGATGCCAATCTCCCTTGTCGTAATGCAGCTACATACGTGGTGAGCTTTGGTCTGACAGAATCAGAGGCCACCAATTCGATGCCTCTTCGTCTTCTCTCTTCTAAGGGATCATATTCAGCATGGGAGGGGTGGTTGGGATCTTTGTTCATGTTGGTGACGTAGAACTTGTGGAACCACTGAGCAAACTCAACATTGTCACCTGGCTTCTTCGCAATCAGACGTCCAATTGGGATTTCCTAAAATACAGCTAAACTATATTGCCAGAAGCGACTCAATATTTTGTTATACTTTGTTATACTCCGAAAGACAAATGGACACAATAATAAGATTTTATTTGCGTTAACTAAGAAGAGCTCTCATTAGCTAGTAAAATCATATTCCATTATAAATGTTTAAGTTATAAAGATCTCAGTATGAAAATTATTGCTCTACCGACGGAACAGGGCCGGAAATGTATCTAGATAAAAAATATCCAGACAGTGTACCTTGTCAATGCCAACAGTTTTCAGTCCCGCCTGGAATGCTCTCCAGTTGTTGATGAGGTCAGTCTCTGCCTTGGAGTTGAATCGCATCTTCTTCCACTGCACGGGTTCTCGCGGGTAGAACAACTGGTTCATAAGTAGACAGTAGTATTCACCCGTTCCCAGATCTACACATTATCAATCCAGATATTACTTATGTTCACATACTCTTTACTGTATCATAATTAATTGAACGTAAGAATTGAATGTGAAATTCTGCCAATTGAACCATTTAAACTATTTTCCAATCTGAGTTTACTGTTTACTGAAAACACTAAAAGAGTTCGAAAGCAAAAAGATTTTGATTTTAGATACGATTTTAGATTTTGGTTAGAAAAAGAACAAAAACTTTTTATTGCCTATAAAAAATTCTCTGTAAAAGAAACTGTTACATTTCCCCGTTTTAAGAACTCCAATTTCAACTATATAGCACGATACATTGTCAAAATATCAAGTGTGCAGTGGTGTAAGTTTTATGCCCCCTAATCTGGGAGAGGGGGTTAGAGTGAATGTATCTATTTGATTACATTAACTTGCTGAATTTTAATTTATAGAAAACTCCCTAGCCGTTTAAAGAATGAAATTATCCACTGAGACAACATTAGCTGCAGGATATCAACCATCTATATTAGTTGGCTAATTTAAGTAGAATGATATCAAACATGAGGGTTAAAAAGTGAATCCCAGTCACACCAGAATATCAGATACGCAGATTGATTGATCACACACTAGACCATAAGACGAAAACAGTATGAGTATAGAAAAACAGTTATCCCATTAGGGTTTAAAACCACAAGAAGATATTTAGCAGATTGAACACTTACTCTTCTCGTGGATATCACGTCAGAGTCCTGCAAAGAACACATTTGAGAATAAATTATGCTTTCTGGAGGATTTTTCGGAGCAAACATGTCGTAAATTGAGGGCGTAACCGTCAGGTTAAATACTTATATGTTAAAATTACAAATTACAAACCATCATGCGTTATTCATTACTAACTAAAAATAATGACCAAACTGAGACCGTTTTTCAATGCGACATGTAAATTTTCATAGATAGGCTAAGTTCTTGCACATTCACAAGATCAAAATATCAGGCCTCATTTTAATGTTAAGATACATAACTCTTGCAGCAGTTAACTATTATAAATATAACCGAACATCGTCGGGGAATTGCTCTAAAAAAACTGCCGAGCAGTTGACTCCATCAGCAGCTAGCTAAGGCTTAGGAATGCTAACTTAGGCTTAAATAAGCGGAGGTGCGGAGTGGGAGGGGGAAGTGGGATTAAGCGTGAAGTGGCGGGTATTGCGTTTTTTTGGGTGGGGGAGGTCTGGGATTTGTACGGCGTAAGGCTCTAAGAGAACTTAATTCCCTCCGGGTGTTACCTGTTCATCCCTTTTTGAGCGCAAAAAAGCCGCAAAAAAACCGTATGGTCACACGAAAGACACAACTATCAGAAAATGCGGTAGTACGAAAGATCGCATAACGAAAACTGAAGGACTAATAAAATTGCTACAAAATTCCCTTGAGAACAATTAAAACCGAATATTAAAAACAAACGACTAACTTTGGAAAAATTTCTCTTGAACGATCCAATCTGCTGCAGCCTGCTTCATTTGAGGGGGTTAATACAATCAGTAAGGGGGCTTCAAATGACGTCATAAGTTAGTATTGACCATCAAAATTGAAAAAAAACTCCAATTTCGGAGGACGTTTCATTTAATTTTTAGCAGTGAGCTGCCACCACTTTCAGTTCAGCTGATGACGCTTGTAAATGAGAGCGACATTTAAATCGCGCAAAACGAAAAAATGAATGCCGTAAAAGTCACTCAAGAAGTCAAAACGGTCAAACAAAAAAATTGCCTAAAAAGCAACACGTTTACAATAATTGCCTCAAACTTCGTTCGAGAGCAACTAATAAACAAAATCGGTTCATTGTTTAGGTAGCCTGTTGTTCTTGGTAAAGATAACCGTCAAATTAGGAAGTATTGTTTTCTTCTAATACAAGAACAAAGCCGGCAGATTGCCTTAAAATAGCCGCGATAGACGCTTGTGGCATTGCATGAATTGAAACAACTCAAAAAATAAGATACAGATTAACATCCAGTCCTTTAACAGACCAATAGACCTTTTGTTTAGATTCGTACTGTCAATTTTATGAGACATATATGCTCTTTATGGAAAAAGCACAAATGGAGCTTTTTCAAAATTAAACATTAACCGACTAATGTCGCAAGAATTGCTCTAGAATGACAGGCGGGTCGAAAAACATTTGGCTCCGCCGGGATTCCAACCACTGACCTCCCGATCCACAACCAAATGCACTGCCTACTCGGCTATCCGGCCCTTATTTTAAGTTTGCTGTAATCGATTTCATTTTAACAAGCTTTACTTGGGAGTGAGAGCAAGAGATCACTCAAAAATGAAGAACGAAAGCGTGAAAAAGTCACTTGAGAAGTCAAAGAATGTTCTAGAAGAAAGCGAAAAATTTGCATTAAAAAAACCAGCACGTTTACAATAATTGCTATGATCTTCGTTCAAGAGCAATCAATATTCGAAATCAAAAACTCGAGGCTCTAATACTCAAGAATTAGGGCATATCCGTTTGGCACTACTTTGATGCACACAAGACCTTTAACTTGTAAATGTTCGTAAGATTTTAAGTTCATTAAGCGAGTTCAGAAGTCAATTTTTTGCGTGAGGTAGGTCACGCATTCGTCCTAAAAGCAGAACAAATGACTTCACGCACACAAATTTTAACTGCAAAGCAGTAGCAATCACTGAAATCGAAAAAGTCAATTCCAAGAAGTCAGGTCGCAAAAATCATCGACGGAGACGACGAATTAAAAAACCAAGATGTCCCCAATAATAGCCGCTTTCGCGTGGCGGCTATTACACAACCACTGAACTGTTCATGAAGACTAACGAAATAAACAAAATTTTCCTTTTCACACGAAAAATCATATAACCTATCAGTTTGATAAAACTTGACGAACCAGCAAATAAAAGCATTAAAATGGATCCTAAATCTAATATTTTCAAAATGACGATATTAATTAAGGCACAGTTGTGACATGGTGAAACTGAGTTAAAAGCGACATGATATTATTTAGGTCATTTAAGCGTCTAAGGATTATTTTTAAGATAATTTAACAAATCTCAGGATTATATATTTGATGTTTCTAACCTTGTATCTTGAATACAGTATCAGTATGGAGAGTGTCATTGACCCACTGCACCAACTCATGAGTGCTGAGTCTGGCAGAAGCAGCAGGGGTCACAATGACATTGATTGCATGTGCCACTTTTGATCCACTGACAGACGACATAATAGAGGTCAAGAGAGACGTGTTTGTTGAGGAAGATGACTGTTCAACCTCTGCTTGAGAAGAAGGCGAAGATGAAGGACCTGGTTCAATTTGTCGATCGAGTTTATTCAAACGGTTCCATTGATTCCTGAAAAGTTTGAAATACAAAATCCCTTTACGCCCAAATAAAACGAGAAGGCGCTGGACAATAGCTCTGTCACGTGGAAAAAAGTTTCTAGCGCATGTGCTTATTCTACGCCACTATACTAAAAACGCAAATTTCAAACCAATTAAAACCCACATGCCAATACTGGTAACAGACTGTAATTACCAATTGCAACCATTTTAAGGCTTTAAAAATTTCTCAAAATGTTTGTCAACTCTTCAAAACCCTTGTGGCCTGTCTCAATTTACGCAACCAATGCACAACTTCCCCTACCAAACAATGCATCTTTCAAACTAAATTTGTAACGTTCAAAAATTTGGCCAGCACATTGAGGTTTCTTAGGAATAACATTTGAAATTTTTAAATGATGAGATTTACAAGGACTTAGTCGATTTAGATTTTAGCCTCACAAACCAAAGAAAAATTAGGATAATAACACCATCTTATTCGTGTCTTTAGTATTTAAAAAATTACACAAGCTGACGCTAGTCTTTATACTTTTTTAGATTCAGTTTGCTGTTTCTGACCCAAGAATACTGCTTGATAAATAGTCAATTTTTATCCAATTGCAACCTGCTTGTTTCGAGCTAAATTTTATTTATCTATACTTTTTGTGGTACCCATTGATTCTTGTTGTGAATGAAACTGAATAAAACATAACATCCATTTAAAAATTGGTTTCGCTAGAAATTTGGTTTCTGACTAATCAGGATTAAATTTGTTTAGTTTTTTTTGTTTCAACAAGTACATATTCTTGAAAAACAATTGCAATTTTCTCACAAAATAGTTGACTCCGTCAGAGATTTAAAAACAACCCTGCATTAACTGATGCGGTCCATACCAGATATGACAGATGTAATTCTGAAACTTTGAAGGACTTTTGCATTCTCGTAGCCAAGAGTCTGCTCCAAAGAAAGATGTTAACTCTCGTCTGAAAGCCTACCAAATGCATATATACCATTCCTTGTATGCTTCCAATTACTAAATTACGAAATATCTAAGTCACGCACAACACAACTATGCAGTCCGTCTTGTCTAAGCGTATGTACAACGTGAAAAATGGAAAACACAGAGCGTGCATTTATAAATTTTTCGAGCCTCTATTTTCTCCGAGAAACGAAGAAAAAATTGTGACCTCAGGTCGATTTAGTTTTGACAATATTTCTGCATCTCTGCAAGATATCGATCGGCAAGAAATGGCTTTAAAAAGAAAGTCTGGCTGACATTGAGACCCTAAAACTGGCATAAAGTTGGTAAAAGTTAGAGGGACAACAAGCGTAATCATTTCTACGACACTTTATCTACAATATCATCAGATGCTGATAACTAGTCAGCATAGAATTCGCACAAATAGTTAAGCGTCAGCTCTTGCGAAAATAATAACTCAACCAGTGGGTATCTTTGGTTTCAGTCAAATATAGTATTAAGTTTGGCTCACCTGGCTAATTTGACAGCGGACAATGCGCCTACAAAGAGACAGCCAGTAGCCGCTTCTATCAGAACCACCTCCGAATACATCACTAGTCTTCCTATCCCAAAGAACAAGCGTCTAATTCCAATGGCAATATTGAAACAAATCCTAGTAATTTTATGGACCAACATAGGCTTTAATTTGGTGGGATTAGACTGTAATCCTATGGATAAAGATCCCTAAACAATTGTAAAGCTCGTTGTAGGTTGTGCTACTTTCAGAATACTAAAAAGAAACGGAGAGTGCAGAAGCCGAATTGCAACGTAGCCGATTAAGAGCAGTTGAAGTGAAACACATCTTCGTAAAAAAACAGTTGAAGTTACAGACGAGCTTCAAAAATCAAACTGAGACAAAAATCCGGTCCTTTAGAGTTGTCATTAAGTCCAATGGATAAAAGAAGGCCAGCAACTAGAAGACAGATAAATTGAACACTTTCAGCCATCTAAATGGCAGCCATCGAAAATAATGCAATTTTAAACGCACTTCTTTGCATCAGACGAATTGCTAAAACAACTTAGGAGTATCTTCTGAAAAGTTTTATGGCACAATCGTCTGTTTAACAAGTCCACAAGTCACAGTTCAAATTCCCAATCGACACTCCGATACTTTTGCGATTCGCAATTAACTTAAAAGGAAATGGAGCGATACAATGACCAGCAGTAAATTTAGCTCAGGAGCAGATTTGCAGGAAAAATTTGAATGTTATTTACGCAAAGGGTGGGACAAAAACAGTGATAAACAAGTTTTACGATCTTAAGCAACTCCTCTTAACCCGTAAAACGGCTCATAATTACATCTTCATCATGTTGACAGAACAATTACTGACGCCTAAGAAAATTTCAGCATAAATTGACCTTAAACGCAAAATTGGCAAACAAAAACAAGTTGTCTTTCACATAAATAAATTAGGTAAAATTTCAACATTTGAGTTTTTGTTAAACAATTTAACCACAAGAGTGTTTCCATCTTGATCTGTGCCCGAAATTATCATTCGTAAAGGAACCCATTCATTAAAACGACAAAGCTTTTTGAACTTTTCTAGCGAATAATGACTCAAATCATCAGATTTTTCATAACTTGCTAATCTGCATTGGTGAGCTTGAGCTGGCAATTCACAATAACAGAGATCAAGTTGCTTAAGGCTTGATTTTGAAACTTCAGCCTTATCGCCATAATCCACAAAATAAACCCAACATCTGCCACTATTTTCTGCTTCATTTTCTGATTTCATCATTTTTGCTCTGTACAAATTCAATGGGTCATTTAAATATGGTGCCGCACAGCAAATGTTTTCAGCAAGAGAGGAAATCGGCAACAAATGTTCAACATTCTCGCAAAGGTTATCTTGCAAACGGTCCAGATTTCCAGCATTTTCGTCCACAACTTGTACCCAAAACTGACCCGGAGAAATAACCGCCGATACATAAACATCAACATGCATTCCAATATCCAGTCTTAACGAATCCGGAATTGTAAAAATTTGGTAGTAATATTTGCAAATTAAATCTTTCGTGTAGCTTTCGGTTCTTCTAACTTGCGACTCTGTTCCAGTAAAAGAAATAGTCTCATCAGATATCTTGATCAATGCGCTCAGATCCACGTTGTCGCCTTCTATCATGCTTTCCAATGATTGGGCTAATCGTATCTCTTCAATAAGATGCTTCGGGACAAAATGTTCAGTCGTTTTAACCCGACTTATTTCGGCAATTAAAGCCTTTAAATCATCAACAGCAGGGTTAACATGAGACTTGAATCCCGACACGACAATTACAAATATATTTCCACCCTTGTCAACGTCAAGTTTGATTCTAACTTTGTACAAGTCTTCCAAATCTGACAATTCTGAGTTTTTGTTTTCGACGAAATCGAAGAACACAATTTTACTGATCGGTAAATTTACATCTGTGATTTGTGACATCAGAACTTTGAATGCTTCTCGGTGTTCGAGTCTTCGTCGAAGAAGACGTAAGAGAAAAAGAGATGGCATGATTGAAAGACCAAGCAATGATAACGCTTTGAATAACGGCTGCCATTTCAATCGAAATTTTAGAGAAATCATTTTACACCTAAAAGTATCATAAACGCTGCCTTCTCAACGTTGTGCCTGATCAAGAGTATATAATAGCCAGCACTAATACGTGAAAGGGTAAAAACAGTTCCGTGTTAGAATTAGCAAGAACAAATAAGCGACAGATTTATAGTGCACGTCTACAAAATCGAACAAGCGGGTCTGCCAATCACTTGTCTGATAAATGTCACCAGTCGTTGATCCGAAAAGCTTTCCAATATTGAAACATAGCCGGAAAATTGACGGAAAATAGCCACCGTTGACGCACAATGGAATTGAAACAAAAAGAAAAAAATTCAGAGATAGAAATTGACAGACATTTTCTAAAGGTCAAAGTGTTCTTATGTGGTGGGCAAATTCTGCATATTCAGTTACCTTTTAAAATTAAACTTAATTCAGCTTCTACGCTGAAGGCCATAAAGCATAATACTAATACCAGCTAACAATCGCCTCAATGAACTCTGATAACCTACTGCAGTGACTTAATGACCGGGCTTTATATGTTTATCTTGTTTCTTTTGATTTTGCTCTTTTGACTTTGACCGTATTGACTACATTGCGTTATTAAACGCGTGAAAAGGTAGAGCGAATTTTAAAAAAAACATAACAGGACAAGTCCTGAATAACAATCCAAAGAATTGACGTAAGTAACGACTTTACAACCAATAAATTACAGTAACATCAATCTAAGAGAGTTAACAAAGCTCCTGACCCCATATGCACAAAAAAGAACGAAAAAACAAACCCAGAACAATTAGGTAATTTCCAAGATTTAGTGCTTTAGAATCCGTAAAAATAACAAAGATTACTGAAACATTAACTCTATGCCTCCTTAGAACAAGTACGTATTAGAAAAACCTTGTGGAATCATTGACCGTACAAATTAAAAAAAAGACAAGCTAAAGAGAAACGGCTAAAATCAAACGTTGAAAACCAGGGGCGCAACTTAAGAAAATCTCTTAACTACAAATCAAAACCTCAACCAAAGCATATCATAGAACTTTAAAACTGCTAAAATACTTTTCGCTGGGACTAAAATTGAGCCGCAGTAAAGTTCAACAATTTATTGAACTTTCTACTGCGGCTCAATTCAATAAAAAAAGACAACAAAAACACTTAAAAAATCAGCTTTTATTTTCTAAAAAGCAGGTATCATAATCTTAAAAACAATTGCTGTAAACTCAAGCCACTAATAAGATTCACCTATTATTCGTTAACAATCAATGATAACTGTCATTGATCAGATTAAGTGATAAAACAGTCATAAATTCAATAAAAAATAATAAAACAAAAAATCAATAGAAAAAATTTTTAAATGAGAAGCGTACAAGTAGAAAAAACCACAGTTAAAATGTTAAACGATTAATTCGATTAAGACAACAGAGATAATATTAAACGAGCGGGCAAACATCGGGCAAACGAGGGGGCAAACATCATAATTCATGACGACAAATTTAAGAAAGCATTAGTTTCCCGTCAATCAAATTCCAATTGGCGCAATTAGAAAACATATGTAACATACTAAGAGCAGTAAAGAGAGAAAACACTGAAACCGCAATCAAACTGCCGCACGTAATTGTTCGCACAAAATTTGCGTTCAAAAGCCTTAAAATTTGTTCAAATACCCAATTCTCACTCCACTTTCACTTTAAAGGAACTTTGAAAAAATTCGTGCTTGAAAGCTACCCACTTTTTCGCTTCCTTTACTACTCCAGCGTGATTAAAATCACCACACTAATTTGACTTGTCACTGACGTGAAAAAGCCCAAAAAAAATTGTGAGCCGATCTTTGAAAAAGACGGTACACGCCAATACAAACCAAATACTTTGAATTGTGAAAAGGAGCGCACCTATTTAATAGTCGTTGAGAGGCTGACGAGAATGTACAGCACGATTATATCCTGCTGTACATTCTCAAATCGGAAATGGAAAGACGAGGTCAAATGAAACTAAGGTCAGATAGACAGAAAACAAACTGATTGTGCAATACAGACAGGAGCAGGCCCAACCAAAATGAGAGAAATTCACCACTCGCGTACTTTTTGATTCTGTCATTTACTCCATTGAGCTTCAGTGGCACAAAAACTCAGTTGAAGCTTCAGTAGTACAAACAATAAAGCTATTCGGCTAATTTTTGTCCGTCATTTTTTTAATCAAATACTGTCAGGAAGGATAAATTGGACTGTTTGTAAAAATGTTTATTGTGGTGAACATAATAAATTATAGGAAAGTGCAGGTCACTTGCAAATTGAGTGGAACAGAAGAGCGACACAACTTTTTCACTGAAACAAAAACAAACAAAACACGGCGACAGATCACCATTTTAAAAAGCCTCCAAAAATGGACATGGAAAAACGTCCATGTCATACAAGGTTAGCGGGTTCAAAAATAGGATATGAATTAGACAGAAAATTTGAGAACTCACGATGAAATTGTTCCATTGGCCACTTCTAGAATTAACAACGAACAGCCAAACATGAACCATTAGTTTTCCTTATATTTCTAAAAAATGAGTTCAATTATATATGTACATGCATGACCTTTGGTTATATTCATCAGTTGAATTGTAAAAAAAGTACGCTGAATTAATTTACTTCGAAGGTTCTTTAAATTCGAAAAACTTTAATCGTAGATTCAAATCAATTCAAAACATAGCCATCAGAATACTGGAAGAGCTACGAAATAGACTTGCTGGCAGTAAAAAAGATATGAAAACATACAGTGCTTAGTGGACGGCGTACCCGACATGCTAAATAAAACCTTATTCCAAAAAGCGTTAACTCGATTAAAATATCAGATGGCTTAAACATTGACTTGTTTCAATGGCGATAAGATATGTCATTCATGAGAAAAACTGATAGGACAAAAAAAGAGCAACGAAGACAAGCAGAACTCAAAAATTCGCTACTATTCTATGGATACAATAATTCATTTTAACAATTAGTTGCGTATTAGGGGATTCAAAGAATAGATACTATGCGCTATTCGAATATATGAATAAATTTTGGTAGCGTTAAAGTAAACAGAAAAATGTTGAAAACGGAAGTCAAATTGCGGCACGTGTATAAAATATCGCTCCCGAAAAATTCAAACTCAACTTTCTGACAGTCTAATTGAAATTCAGACTGTACAAATTCACGTCTTAACATACCTCGCTTTTTGCTCTCTTAACTATTCAGGTGGGATTAGAGTCAACATCAATGACTTTGATCACTCCAATTTGACTTCAATAACGTGTGAACAGATCTTATGAACATAAACCGACTAACGTCGGGAAAATTGCTCCCAAATGGCAGGCTGGGCGTGAATTTTTCTTTATGAGTGCAAACCTCAGACCAAGGTAGGGTTCCAACCCCGCCCTCTGATTCCTTCACCTCGGCAGAAACATTAAATATAACCGACTAACGTCGGGCGAATTCCTCTCAAACGACCCGCAAGCAGCTGGCTTCGCCAGTAGCTAGGAACGGTTTAGTGAGGCTAGCTTTAGCTTAAATTAAGGGACGTAAGTGAGCGCAGCGGGGGGGGGGGGTGCACCGGGGGGCTGATGGGGCGGCAAGTGGGGAGGGGGGGGGGGGGGGGGGAGTCAATCTCTAAGAACCGACCTTCGCACCACAAGTATAAGTCTGTAACAATAAGTATATTCTGTGAATCGCATACTTGAAGACTAGTGAGCTGAAAGGCTCGAAGAGCACTTAATGCCCCCTGGGCGGTACCTGTCAAATGCGTCAGACGAAAAATTGGTCAAGCAAAAAATCGAATAAAACAGACCGACAGGACTAATAAAATTGCTACAAACTACGTTTGAGAGCAAGTAGCCACCCAGCTTTCAAGGCCATGTCATCGTATCTCCAACAATTGGTTTTGTTTGAACAACAAACTTTATTTCGGAGCCAGAGCAATAGAAATTACTCCAAAATCAAGAAGTACGTGAAAAAGTCACTTAAGAAAAGCGCAAAAACGGTCAAGCGAAAAGTCTGCATAAAAAGGCACATACGTTTACGATAATTGCTTTTCATTCGAGGGCAACTAAAAAAACAGCACCCCGACAATTCATATTCTTTGAAATGTAAAACACAGAAACATAACCGACTAAACGTCGGAAGAATTGCTCTCGAACGACTAGTGGGAGCTCTAAAGAAATGAAGCCTGCTTCAATCGGGGGGGGGGGGAGGGAGGGGAGTGAGCCTAAATGGGACTAAGAAGTTAAGTAGTGGTCTTCAAATAACCACATTAGAGGCTAACATATACCACTATTAAGATTTTAAAGTAAAAAAATGGCACCAGTTTCGGCGCACTTTTCAGGTGACTTTTAGTATTAAATTGCCGCCAATTGAATTCAGCTGCTTGAAATTGCGATTGAGAGAGAATTTTAGATTACGTGCAACGCAAAAAGTCAAGGGCATAAAGTCACTCGAAAAGTCAAAATTGTCAAGCGAAAATTTTGCATAAAAGACACACGTGTACAATAATTGCTATGAACTTCGTTCAAGAGCAATTAATCACAAAACAATTCAACGCTCAGCTTTGTAGCTATTTACTATCCTCTCGAAAAAATCAACAATTATTTCAAAAGCTGCAAACAAGACCGTTTCAAAAAAAGATGCCTTAAAAAAATCAAACAAGCCTTTAGCGCTGTTTGAGCTGAAATGCCTTTTTTGATTTCATCACCAACACAAAATTTATCATTCAATCACTAGTAACAATTGAAACACAAGACAGTGAATCAGTGCATAAAACAAAACTGGACAATTTTGATGAAACGGACCCATGCTATAATTCTTTAAATAACTGAAGTGAATTGGCGGCCTGTTTCTTTCCATAATTTTGCAGTTCCCCCGTTTTTGAAAAAGACCAGAGTTGTAAAAATTGTAATCTCGAATTGTTCTTCGTTGCCCTTTTTTTTCACAAAGCGTGCGTTTATCAATATTGGAATAGAAAAAAATTTGGAATAGAAAGATCTTCAGTTCTCTACGAAAATCGGAAAATGCTTCGTCCTACAGATCTTTTAGGCAATAAAAAGCCCCCAAAAAACTTTTTCGAGACTCGAAAAACTTTCAAAACGTTTTTTCAACACTCGATTCAATTTTTTAAGAATTTTTCAATGATGCCACGTTTTTTTATATTCATTCGTGGTATCATGGAATTTTTCAATGATACCACGAATGATATCGATCAAGCTAATCTTGATCGATATCATTCGATCAAGATTAGCTTTTAAAAGTCTGGCTGGTATAACAATCCCATATTTCACGGAGGGTTGGAACAATTAAACTTGCATAAATAATAAGATTACAGCAGTTTTTAAAGCTGTTAAAAAATTCAGGACGGCTAACACCAGGAAACTTTTTCAATAGAGATAGAGCTTAAACTCTTCCTGTTTTTCACAAGAAGTCGTAATCTAACTCAACAGGTCAGAAATTTTTGAAGCGTTTATTGTCAAGACGCAAAAATTATGTATAATGAATGCTATATATTTGCAGTCTAAATCAAGAAGGTGAGACGCTTAAACAATCTAGCTACTGTGCAGCATTGAAATTCTCCAGTTCTATCTAAATGATAATTAGTTCGATATGGCTCATTGATACGATAGAGAAGAGTTCAATTTAGCGCTCTTGTATAATAGACACAGCTTTCACTCTATCGCCATCAGCTGTCAGTGCTTTCTGGTCACTTAATTCCTGTTTCTGATCTTCGTCTTCTGACAGCTTCTGAAGCAGTTCTTCATTCACCACAGCTACGCCCAAGATCTGTTCAATGTCTTTAATCACCGCCTGAAAAGTACAGATGTAACTCTCCAAGCAGAGAATTCGTAGGATCCTAGATGCAATGCTTCTTAAACCACAGCACGATCTGAGAAAAAAACGATTTTGTTCTCTACTGCCTGCCATTTTCCTAATTTCCACGAAAAAATGGCTGCTAAGACAAAATTTAATTACAAATCATATGAAATTGTTGATATTGCAAAACAAGTCAAGAAAAGTTGTCTACGTGCCTCCCTTTTCATGCATAACCAAATCGTCTAATTGCATTCAAACTCTTAATTCGCGAGCTGACGTATTTTGCGTTGCTACATACGTGGAAATTAGTTTGGCCTTGCATAGCTGGAGAGGACAGCTCCTGGTGTATGACATGAAGATTACGAGCAAAGGTTGCCAAAGAAGAGGGAAGTTGTTCATGCAGACACAGCATCCCCACACTCTGTCGACTGTAGCTGTCCATCAGAGTGAAAACGCAACCCTGTTGAAGTCAAGTAAAATGTCTGATTCGAATGATACCGTTGATAAAATCAAAACCTACCCCTGTACTAAATTGTTTTACCATTCTCTACTTAGATTTCGTTTTCATCATATCTTTGCATTGATTCCTCACATGTCACCACTGTGGAATCGTCCGTTTGAAAGAAAACTGTTTATCACAGTTCTAATATTGCAATAATTTACTTGATCTCGCGAGTTCTCGTTCCGAACCTTTTCGTTCTCAAAAAACGTTCAATCAGTTATGAAAAAATGGCATCCGAAAATATTTCAACCGGCCGGCAGGACCTCAAAATTGTTGTTGGAAAATTCAGATGATCTTTTAAGTAAAAATGGAACCTCTTCTCGGGGAGTGAGGGGTGCTAGAAACCGTTACTCAAACAACCGACTAAACGTCGGAAGAATTGCTCTCGAACGACTAGTGGGAGCTCTAATCAATTGCAGCCTGCTTCAGTCGGGGGGGGGGGGGGGGAGCCTAAACGGGACTAAGAAGTGGGCTTCAAATAACCACATTAGAGGTTAACATATACCACTATTAAGATTTACTAGCAGGCCCGCAAAAGCATCACAAGAAAATCATTTAAAAGAAAAGATAGGTTAAAAAATCAGTTTTTTTTTGCACCACCTGGGGCTGGAAGCTATGCTCCTCGTTCAAAAGCAATGGGTATTACGTTTCGTTACCGATGTGTTTGGTTTGTGTATATTACCCTATGTGTCAACAGTTTTCTGTCCAACCACGTTTTCTGCTTTACCATTTTGCATATTTAAGGAGCGCTAAGACTTGTACAGATAACGATATTCTACATGGTGGCATAGTGTAACTCATGTTCTACATAAGGCTGCATGTTTAAGGAGCGTCTATAACATGCGATGATACGGAGCCTAAACATGCGAAAGAAAAAAGAGAGAAGAAAGAAACGAAAGAGAAAAGACAGAGGAAAGAGAGAAAAGGAATGCAAAAAAAGAACAGGAGAGATAAACAAAAGAGAGAAAAGGAGAGAAAAAAAAAGAAAAAAAAGACAGAAACGAAACACAAAAAAGACAAATGAAAGTGCGAAAAGAGAAAGAGAAACGAAAACAAAAGAAAACCAAGACAGAAAAGAAAAAGAGAAAAGAAAGAGTAAAGAAAGGGAGAATAGAAATAGAGAAACGAAAGACAGAAATGAAAGAAAAGAAGCAAAAAAGAGGAAAGCAAAAGAGAAAATAGAGAAAAGCAAGAGAAAGGGAGAGAAGACAGAAAAAGAAATGCAGAAAAGGAACAGGAAAAGAGAGAAAAGAAAAACACTAGAAAAAGATAGAGAAAAGCAATAAAGAAAAAAGAAAAGCAAAGAAAAGAGAGAAAGAGAAAAGAAAAAAACGGAGAGAAAAAAGATAGGAAAAAACAGAAAAGAAACTATACACAGAAAAGAGAAAGAAACGAAAGAAAGAAGAAAGAAAGAAAACGAAAGGCAGAAGAAAAAGAAGGGAAAAGACAAAATAAAAGAAACAACAGAAAAAAGAAAAGCAGAAAAGAAGAACAGAAAAAACAGGAAAGAAAAAAGAGACAAAAGAGACGAAAACGACAGAAAAGAGAGAAAAGCAAGACACAAAACAAAGCGAAAAAAGAAAGAATAAAGGCAGAAAAAAACGCCAGAGAAACGAAAAACAGAAAGGAAAGAGAAAAGAAAACCTCAAGAAAAAACAAAAGAGAGGAGTCAAAGAGGAACAAAAGAGAGAATGAGACAGAAAGGCAATAAGAGAACAGAAGAGAAAAATAGAAGAATGAAAAAAATGAGAAGAAACAAAAACGAGAAAGGCAGAAAAAAGAAAAGAAAAAGAGAGAAGAAACGAAAGAGAAAAGTAAGCAAAGAGAATAGAGCAGAAAAGAGCGATGGAAAAAAGAGACGACAGAAACAAAGGACAAAAGAGTTAAAAGCGATGAAAGAGAAAACCAAGTGAGAGAAGAAAGACAGAAAAGAAAGCGAAAATCAAGAGATAAAAAGAAAGAAAGAAAGGAGAAAAGAAAGCGAAAAGAAGGAGAGAAACGAAATAAAAAAGAGACTGAAGACAAAGACTGAAAGGATAGAGAAAAAACAAGAGAGATAAGAAAAGAAAAACGACAGAAAAAAAAGGCAGACAAAGAATGAAAAAGAAAATACAAAAAAGAAGAGAAACAGAGAAATGAAAGCGAAAAAGCAATTCTGAATATGAAAGAAAAGCAGGAGAGAAATGAAAAAAAGAAAAAGAAAGGCAGAAAAGAATGAGATAGAGAGAAAAGAATGAAACAATAGAAAAAAGAATTGCTTAAAAGAACAAAGAAGAAAAAAAAAAGAAAAGAAGGACGGAAACGAAGGACAGCAAAGAAAGTGAAAAGCATGACAGTAAAGAGAGAGAACGAAGAAGAAGGGCAGAAAAAAAGAGAAAAGCAAGAGATAAAGAGAAAAGAGAAGGAAAAGAGAAAATAACAAAAACAAAAAACCTAAAAGAGGAAGGGGAAAGAAAGGTAAAAAACAAAAAAAAGAATAGAAGGTGAAAAAAGGAGAAAATAAACAAACAAAAAAAAAGAAGACAGGCAGCAAAAGAAGAAGGGCAGAAAAGCAAAAGCCAAAAGAACACAAAACAAAGAGGGAAAAGAAATAGAAGAGCAAAGAAATACAGAATCGAAAGACAGGAAAGAAAACCAAGAGAAAAATGAAAGAGAAAAGAAAGACAGCAAAGAAAGAGCAAAGAAGAAGATAAAAAGATAGATGAAAACGAAAGAGAAAAGGAAGCGAAAAAAAGAGAAAAGGAGAAAAAAGACAGAAAATGTAGAAAGGCAGCGAAACGAAAAAAAAATACAAAGATGAAGAAAGTAGAGAAAGCGAGAAAGAATGAGAATTGAAAAGAATAGAGAAAGGAGAAAGAGAAAAGCGAGAAAGGTAGATATAAAAGACAGAAAAGAAAGAGAAAACGAAACGACACAGAGAAAAGAGACAAACGAAAGATAGAGAAAGAAGAAAGAGAAAAGAAAGAAAAGGCAGAAGAAACTCAGAACAGAAAGAGAAAAGCAAGAGAAAGAAAAAAGGGACAGGAAAGCAAAAAGAACGAGAAACTGAAGAAGAAAATGAAAAAGAAGAACCAAAGAGAGAAGAATTAGAAAGAGGCAAAAAAAGAAAAAGAATAGAAGAGAAAGAAAAAAACAAAGAAACAAAAGAGAGAAGAAAGGCAGAAAAAAGAACAGAAAAGAGAAAAGAAAAGGAGAGAAAATAAAGAGATAAAGAGAAAGACAGGGAGCAAAGAGGAAAAAAAGCGAAAAGACAGAAAGAAGCAAAAACGAAGAGAGACAGAAAAGAACGAGAAAGGAACGAGGGAGAGAGAGAGAGAGAGAGAAGAGAAAACAGAAAAGAGAAGACAGAAACTAAAAAAAATACAAAGAAGATAAGGAGAGAAAACAAAGCGAGAAAACGCAATCAGAGAAGAACGAGAAAAGAGAAAAACAGAAATGAGAGCGAGAAAAAAAGAAGAAAAAGATAAAAGAAAGGCAGAAGAAGAGAAAAAAGAGAACAGAAAAAAGACAAAAGACAGAAAAGAAAGAAAAGCAAGAGAGAAAAATAAGAGAAAAGAAAGAGAGAAAAGCAAGAGAAAAAGAAGGAATCAAAAGAGAGGAAAGGCAGAAAAAAGAAGGACAGAAGGACAAGAAAAAAGAGAAAGAGCAAAAGAAAGACAACAACTAAAGACAGAAAGAACGAGAGGATTAGAAAAAAAGGCAAAGAAGTAATAGAAAAAGTAATGAGAGCGAGAAAAAAAGAGATGAAAGAAGGCAGAAGAGAAAAAAGAGAACAGAAAAGAGACAAAAGACGGAAAGAAAGACAACAGCAAGAGCGAAAAGAAAAACAAAAAAGGCAGAAAAGAAAGACAGAAAAAAAAGAGAGAAAAAGAAAGACAGAAACGAAAGACAGAAAAGAGAGAAGGGAGAAAATGAGAAAGAACGAGAAACTGAAGTGAGGAACGAGAGAGAACAACAAAAGAGGGCAAAAAGAATGAGAAAGGCAGAAAAAAGAACAGCAAAGAAAGACGGAAGAGAAAAAGACAAAACAGAGACCAAAGAAAGACAGACAGGAAATACTGAAAAGAGAGAGCAGCAAGACAGAAAAGCACGAGATAAACAAAAGAGAAAAAAGATAGAAGACAATAGACAGACAGGAGAAAACAAGAAAAAAAGAATAGAAAGGGAAAAGCAAGAGAAAGAACAAGAGAAGGATTAGAACAAAAGGCAAAAAAGAATAGAAAAAAAGAACTTAAGGAAAAAAACAGAACAAAAGAGAGAAAGGCAGAAAAGAGAATGAAGAGATAATCGAAAGAGAAAAGAAATAAGAGAATAGGCAGACAGACGAAAACACCAAAAAAATCGAATCGAAGGAAAAAAGAAAGAAACAATTAAAAGACAAAGGAATAACAAAAAAAGGAAAAGCAGGAGAGAAAAGAAAGACAGAAAAACCAACAGAGAAACGAACGACTGAAAAGAAAGAGAAAAGCAAAAGAGAAGAGCACAAAGGAAAAAAAGATACTAGAAACTATAGACAAGCGGAAGAGGAACAAAGAGATAAAGAAAGAGAAAAAGAAAGACAGATAAAAAGAACAGAAAACAAAGCGAGAGAAATAGAGAAAAGAAAGATAGAAAAGAAAAAGACAAAAGAGAACAAAGACAGAAAAGGAGCACAGAAAACAAAGGAAAATGAAAGAGAGAAAAGATACAGAAAATGACAAAAGAAAGAGAAAAGAAATCGCAACAATCTTTGTTGACAATTTAAAAACGCTACACAAAATCTTGACCATGTTGCACTTCTATCTAGGTAATTCAAATTTCTTTATCATTTTTTATCCTTTAAATGAACGATTTTTCATCTTCGATTTCATTTCGGACTTTTACTTAAAGAATCTTTATTCTGTCAATATCTGTGATGCATCGCAAACGTCATTCAAGGAATGTTTTCGTGTGACAAATTTTTCGGTGATGGAATTAATTTTTATAAGCAGGTTTTAAATCATTGACCTATTTTTGCATCCCCAATTTTTCGGTCGTTGACCTTTTTGGCACAGGCAGGTTCTCGGACTTGGGCAGCTTTTTGGTCAATGACCTATTTTTGCATCCATGGGTAATCATTCATTGACCTTTACGACATAGGTAGCTTTTAAGTCATTGACCTATTTTTGCATCCGCAGATTTTCGGTCGTTGACCTTTTCGGCACAGGCAGCTTTTCGGACATTGGCATCTTCGGTCAATGACCTTTTTTTTGCATCCACGGCTAATCAGTCATTGACCTTTACGGCATAAGTAGCCTTTCGGTCAAAGAGTATTCAGGCAATAGCAAGCATGCATGCAAAACGATTTGGCGCATGGTGTTTTGGAGAAAAGAATGAAACAATAGAAAAAAGAATTGCTTAAAAGAACAAAGAAGAAAAAAAAACAAAGAAAAGAAGGACGGAAACGAAGGACAGCAAAGAAAGTGAAAAGCATGACAGAAAAGAGAGAGAACGAAGAAGAAGGGCAGAAAAAAAAGAGAAAAGCAAGAGATAAAGAGAAAACAGAAGGAAAAGAGAAAATAACAAAAACAAAAAACCTAAAAGAGGAAGGGGAAAGAAAGGTAAAAAACAAAAAAAAGAATAGAAGGTGAAAAAAGGAGAAAATAAACAAAAAAAAAAGAAGACAGGCAGCAAAAGAAGAAGGGCAGAAAAGCAAAAGCCAAAAGAACACAAAACAAAGAGGGAAAAGAAATAGAAGAGCAAAGAAATACAGAATCGAAAGACAGGAAAGAAAACCAAGAGAAAAATGAAAGAGAAAAGAAAGACAGCAAAGAAAGAGCAAAGAAGAAGATAAAAAGATAGATGAAAACGAAAGAGAAAAGGAAGCGAAAAAAAGAGAAAAGGAGAAAAAAGACAGAAAATGTAGAAAGGCAGCGAAACGAAAAAAAAATACAAAGATGAAGAAAGTAGAGAAAGCGAGAAAGAATGAGAATTGAAAAGAATAGAGAAGGGAGAAAGAGAAAAGCAAGAGAGAAAGGTAGATATAAAAGACAGAAAAGAAAGAGAAAACGAAACGACACAGAGAAAAGAGACAAACGAAAGATAGAGAAAGAAGAAAGAGAAAAGAAAGAAAAGGCAGAAGAAACTCAGAACAGAAAGAGAAAAGCAAGAGAAAGAAAAAAGGGACAGGAAAGCAAAAAGAACGAGAAACTGAAGAAGAAAATGAAAAAGAAGAACCAAAGAGAGAAGAATTAGAAAGAGGCAAAAAAAGAAAAAGAATAGAAGAGAAAGAAAAAAACAAAGAAACAAAAGAGAGAAGAAAGGCAGAAAAAAGAACAGAAAAGAGAAAAGAAAAGGAGAGAAAATAAAGAGATAAAGAGAAAGACAGGGAGCAAAGAGGAAAAAAAAGCGAAAAGACAGAAAGAAGCAAAAACGAAGAGAGACAGAAAAGAACGAGAAAGGAACGAGGGAGAGAGAGAGAGAGAGAGAAGAGAAAACAGAAAAGAGAAGACAGAAACTAAAAAAAATACAGAGAAGATAAGGAGAGAAAACAAAGCGAGAAAACGCAATCAGAGAAGAACGAGAAAAGAGAAAAACAGAAATGAGAGCGAGAAAAAAAGAAGAAAAAGATAAAAGAAAGGCAGAAGAAGAGAAAAAAGAGAACAGAAGAAAGACAAAAGGCAGAAAAGAAAGAAAAGCAAGAGAGAAAAATAAGAGAGAAAAGAGAGAAAAGCAAGAGAAAAAGAAAGAATCAAAAGAGAGGAAAGGCAGAAAAAAGAAGGACAGAAGGACAAGAAAAAAGAGAGCAAAAGAAAGACAACAACTAAAGACAGAAAGAACGAGAGAAGGATTAGAAAAAAAAGGCAAAGAAGTAATAGAAAAAGAAATGAGAGCGAGAAAAAAAGAGATGAAAGAAGGCAGAAGAGAAAAAAGAGAACAGAAAAGAGACGAAAGACGGAAAGAAAGACAAAAGCAAGAGCGAAAAGAAAAACAAAAAAGGCAGAAAAGAAAGACAGAAAAAAAAAGAGAAAAAGAAAGGCAGAAACGAAAGACAGAAAAGAAAGAGAGAAGGGAGAAAATGAGAAAGAACGAGAAACTGAAGAGAGGAACGAGAGAGAACAACAAAAGAGGGCAAAAAGAATGAGAAAGGCAGAAAAAAGAACAGCAAAGAAAGACGGAAGAGAAAAAGACAAAACAGAGACCAAAGAAAGACAGACAGGAAATACTGAAAAGAGAGAGAAGCAAGACAGAAAAGCACGAGATAAACAAAAGAGAAAAAAGATAGAAGACAAAAGACAGACAGGAGAAAACAAGAAAAAAAGAATAGAAAGGGAAAAGCAAGCGAAAGAACAAGAGAAGGATTAGAACAAAAGGCAAAAAAGAATAGAAAAAAAGAACTTAAGGAAAAAAACAGAACAAAAGAGAAGAAAGGCAGAAAAGAGAATGAAGAGATAATCGAAAGAGAAAAGAGATAAGAGAATAGGCAGACAGACGAAAACACCAAAAAAATCGAATCGAAGGAAAAAAGAAAGAAACAATTAAAAGACAAAGGAAAAACAAAAAAAAGGAAAAGCAGGAGAGAAAAGAAAGACAGAAAAACCGACAGAGAAACGAACGACTGAAAAGAAAGAGAAAAGCAAAAGAGAAGAGCACAAAGGAAAAAAAGATACGAGAAACTATAGACAAGCGGAAGAGGAACAAAGAGATAAAGAAAGAGAAAAAGAAAGACAGATAAAAAGAACAGAAAACAAAGCGAGAGAAATAGAGAAAAGAAAGATAGAAAAGAAAAAGACAAAAGAGAACAAAGACAGAAAAGGAGCACAGAAAACAAAGAAAGGAAAATGAAAGAGAGAAAAGATAAGAAAAAGAGAAAAGAAAAAGAAAGAATCAAAAGAGAGGAAAGGCAGAAAAAAGAAGGACAGAAGGACAAGAAAAAAGAGAGCAAAAGAAAGACAACAACTAAAGACAGAAAGAACGAGAGAAGGATTAGAAAAAAAGGCAAAGAAGTAAAAGAAAAAGAAATGAGAGCGAGAAAAAAAAGAGATTAAAGAAGGCAGAAGAGAAAAAGAGAACAGAAAAGAGACGAAAGACGGAAAGAAAGACAAAAGCAAGAGCGAAAAGAAAAACAAAAGAGGCAGAAAAGAAAGACAGAAAAAAAAGAGAAAAAGAAAGGCAGAAACGAAAGACAGAAAAGAAAGAGAGAAGGGAGAAAATGAGAAAGAACGAGAAACTGAAGAGAGCAACGAGAGAGAACAACAAAAGAGGGCAAAAAGAATGAGAAAGGCAGAAAAAAGAACAGCAAAGAAAGACGGAAGAGAAAAAGACAAAACAGAGACCAAAGAAAGACAGACAGGAAATACTGAAAAGAGAGAGAAGCAAGACAGAAAAGCACGAGATAAACAAAAGAGAAAAAAGATAGAAGACAATAGACAGACAGGAGAAAACAAGAAAGAATAGAAAGGGAAAAGCAAGAGAAAGAACAAGAGAAGGATTAGAACAAAAGGCAAAAAAGAATAGAAAAAAGAACTTAAGGAAAAAAACAGAACAAAAGAGAGAAGAAAGGCAGAAAAGAGAATGAAGAGATAATCGAAAGAGAAGAGAAATAAGAGAATAGGCAGACAGACGAAAACACCAAAAAAATCGAATCGAAGGAAAAAAGAAAGAAACAATTAAAAGACAAAGGAAAAACAAAAAAAAAGGAAAAGCAGGAGAGAAAAGAAAGACAGAAAAACCGACAGAGAAACGAACGACTGAAAAGAAAGAGAAAAGCAAAAGAGAAGAGCACAAAGGAAAAAAAGATACGAGAAACTATAGAGAAGCGGAAGAGGAACAAAGAGATAAAGAAAGAGAAAAAGAAAGACAGATAAAAAGAACAGAAAACAAAGCGAGAGAAATAGAGAAAAGAAAGATAGAAAAGAAAAAGACAAAAGAGAACAAAGACAGAAAAGGAGCACAGAAAACAAAGAAAGGAAAATGAAAGAGAGAAAAGATACAGAAAATGACAAAAGAAAGAGAAAAGAAATCGCAACAATCTTTGTTGACAATTTAAAAACGCTACACAAAATCTTGACCATGTTGCACTTCTATCTAGGTAATTCAAATTTCTTTATCATTTTTTATCCTTTAAATGAACGATTTTTCATCTTCGATTTCATTTCGGACTTTTACTTAAAGAATCTTTATTCTGTCAATATCTGTGATGCATCGCAAACGTCATTCAAGGAATGTTTTCGTGTGACAAATTTTTCGGTGATGGAATAAATTTTTATAAGCAGGTTTTAAATCATTGACCTATTTTTGCATCCCCAATTTTTCGGTCGTTGACCTTTTTGGCACAGGCAGGTTCTCGGACTTGGGCAGCTTTTTGGTCAATGACCTATTTTTGCATCCATGGGTAATCATTCATTGACCTTTACGACATAGGTAGCTTTTAAGTCATTGACCTATTTTTGCATCCGCAGATTTTCGGTCGTTGACCTTTTCGGCACAGGCAGCTTTTCGGACATTGGCATCTTCGGTCAATGACCTTTTTTTTGCATCCACGGCTAATCAGTCATTGACCTTTACGGCATAAGTAGCCTTTCGGTCAAAGAGTATTCAGGCAATAGCAAGCATGCATGCAAAACGATTTGGCGCATGGTGTTCAGTGGCTCTCTGTCCACGTTGAATTAATAGATTCTTAACAGCAAGGGATTTAGCCTAGTGGTTTGAGAACGTTTTTATACCCTGATCGAACTCAACAGACCCCGGTTCGAATCCACCTCGCAGCGCTCAAAATGCATGCAAAACGCTAGGCTGCATGTTTAAGGGACGCTAAAACATGTGAAGATTAGGAGCTTAAACATGGTGACATAGCATTCGAGTTAGAATTAATATATAGATAGTGAAAATGACACCAGTTTCGGCGCACTTTTCATTTGACTTTTAGTAATTAATTGCAGCCAATGAGTTGAACTGCTTGAAATTGTGATTGAGAGGGAATTTTAGATCACGCAAAAAGTCAGGGGCGTAAAGGTCACTCGAAAAGTCAAAACGGTCAAGCGAAAATTTGCATAAAAAAGACACACACGTTTACAATAATTGCTTCTCTACGAGAGCAATTAAAAATTCACGAGTTTGGGTACCTGTCGCTGTTTGAGGTCGTACCCGATTCCCTGAGCCCTACACATTTGGAAGAATACAGAGTAATGGACCACACTTAGATTCGAGTGGAAAAGACGACTGCTCAACACTGCGTATCTGTTAGGGTTGAACTCCTAAAACAAAACACCAAACATTGAGTTGACAAAACATTGAGAAGACAAAAATCATGTCACAAAATATGGTTTTATCGGTTGAATAAAATGACAACACAGCAGCGCTTCTTTCAGGCATTAATATTCTAGCAGTTTGAATCTGACTATCACGCTGAATGCGTGAACAACTATTTGTATCAAGTTCGCCAATAATTTTGGGCAAAAAATATTACAAATTTTGAATTAAATTTATTTTCGACTGCCACCTTTCGATACATCAGGTTGCTAAAGACTTTATTCAATTCGTTTTATTCTTTTCACTAAACTTTTGCACTTTAAGAGCAGACTTCATTTTTTTATATAAAAAGTCGTTTTTTTTTCTATATACTGAGACGAAATAGAATACAGATCAAAATCTGAAGTACTTTTTCCTCCCTCCTCCGTCTGCGATGCTTGCTGGGCGCTCTGTTAGGTGGCTCGCTCACAGTCAATGTGGAATACTCTGGGTCAAACACAGCATTGGACACATACTTGGTGAGATTGGTCATGGACAGCTGGTCACTGTAGCCCAGGTTCAAGTCAATTGCCCACAAAACCTTCAAAATAGAATCCATTAAAAATGCCTCTTTTGCTCATCAAATAGTCGTTTATTAAGCTCGGTAAATTTTATCTACAGAATTCTGATTGGATTAAAATCAAAAAGATGGTGAGAATTAAATTCCATGAAGTCCGTTTGGTTACAATCCATTAGTTATCTCGATTTCACAGATCAGGACTTCGGTAGGATGACAGATTAAAGACACAGAGGTGTATGTAATGTATCTTCCCTGAGATCCATTTTGTAATAACCGACACTTAATATTTAGGTTCTTTAAATTTAGACCAACCGATGTTGATTTCACACCTGGTTTTCAGATTTTAATTTTTGAATGGCAAGTAAAAATTACTAATTTAAGAGCGGGTAGAAAGATTAATCTTAATTTCTTTTTCTTATAATTATATAGTTCATAGCAAAAGTTGTTTCTTTAATAATCATTAATGCTTTTATATTTCAGGTCTTCGGATGTCCTGTTGGTTTAGTGGGTGTCTTAGTGGTTCTACCCTATTGCTTTCTTCAAAACAATCTGCACTACAACTTTCAATTAGCTTCTATTTCCTCCTTCTGTCTTTCTTCTCTAATGTAAGTAATCTATTGAATATTTCATCCAATCATAGCACTACAAAATATTATTTAAGAGTCACAAATTATTTGTTCTTGGATTAATTTTATTGGTTAAAATTTGTCCATGACACTGCGCTACTAAATGAAATTGCATACTTCAGTTAAAATTATCTATTAAAACTTTGAGTCCTCAGCCAATATATAAAAGGTATCTTCATGCTTAAGCTTTAGTTAAATTAATTGTTTTTCAATTGGAGAGCGATCTGTTCACAAAGTGAACTAACTGTGTTGGTACTAGGTCCTTCATATTTAGGTGCCATTGGCAGAATTCTCTCATTAAATATCTGTTCGCTTAATACGAAGTTTCGTCGCATGAATTCCTCATCATTTTGCAGTTTCAAAATCTGCATTTCTGCCTCCGATACCACCAATACTGGTCGGGCCATTACTTTTTGTGTTCCAAAAATTATCAGCATGGGGTTTTGATACTTCTTGTATTTAGTGCACAAATAACCACTTAGAAACTGTAATCCAATGGAAAACAGAAAAGAAATAAATCAAATCAAAATCGTTGTGCCATGTAGAACTCGCTGTGAATCTGTTTCGGAGACTTGGTCGAATAGTTGTCATATCAAGAATAATTGGTTCTGTTAGCTTGTCCAGTTTTTGAAATGATTTTCGATGATAATCAGGTACTGTTGCAAGCTTAAGTTGAACTTTCTCAATCATTTGTTCACGCGCTTGAGTTATAGTCGAAATGTGTGGCATCTCATTAAGAGATGGAATCTTTGAAAACAAGTGTTGCAGCGGATCTGTTAAATTAACGTCAATTCGAATTGCTGTATCATTACGACAGGAGAAGATATCGGCGCGGATTTCCATAAAGCGTGTTTCAATCTTGGTACCACATTCCAATTCAATCACACAGGTTTTGCAACCTGGCAAACGTTTCCTTTTCAACGGATCATTATTACGCATTTCACTCATGAACATGTCGAATTGATCCGATGCTGAAGTTATCAGCCATTTTCCATTTCCTAAGTTCTTTGCCTTTTCTTTCACTGGAAGCTTAACCGTATTGATATTGCAGTTTTGCAATGCAGCAAATTGATTTCCAATAAGAAGAGCGCCTAAGCACGTGTCTTCGGCGGTCTCCAAAGAGAAACCATTTGTACATACGGAGAAGCTGCTTGATCCTATACACGCATCTATCTCTGGTTGAGAGAGTAAGGCAATTCTTCGCGTCGACTCGGCTATAGCAACATACTCGGCTTCTGTTTCATATTGGGATGCATATCCGTTCGTATCGTTAGTTGGCATCGGAATAGTTATTGCCCTGTACAAGTTCAGTGCTGTAGATCCTGATGCAAACGGTATTGCTAGTCGAAAAACCATTCCATAATCAGTAACAACAACATTTGTAAGAAGTCTTGTTTCGTAGTATGTTAAAATTTGGGATGGCGGAATTGCCAATGTTAGTCTGTCATTTGCTTTTGTCTGGTGAGTTGCAACTGATTCCAATATTTTGTTTAGAACACCTTTTGGAACAAGTGTCATAGGCACAAGTTTATCGATCATTGTCATGACTGAATCCAAAATTGTCAATCTATAGGCATATGTTGCTATTCTGTAGCTTTTTATTTCACCGTTGAGTGCTAAGAGTGTACTTGCCAGATTGATTTGTAATTTAAGTTTTTGATCACGTGAATAAAAGTATTGAGTACAAGCCATAAGCTTACGAGAATTTGATTGAATTACCTTGATGGCATCGTTCAAGGCTTGAGCATGCTTTTCCTGTGTGTTTATTATTTGTTTTTCCGTTGATTTGATGTCTTTTAACTGCGATGCGACAATGAAGAATTTATCCTCAATATCGCTTTTCACTTCCATCCATTGGTAATCATTTTGTTCGATCTTTTCTAAGGCGTAATCGATATCGTCTCGATTACGACTGCTGCCTCCGCATCCACCAAAAATACTACCAATGGAACAAGCAATTCCGGCACCTGCAGTCAGAGCCGTCAGCGCGCCAAATGCTATTAGCGGAGCTGCTCGTTTTTCTCTCCTGTTTGTTTCATTTGTTAGCAATGTGTCAGAAACTTCTTTTCGTAAGTTAGTTAAATCCAAGCGGGCAAGTTGTAATTGTTCTGATGTAAATTTTGATAAGTGTTTGAAGTCCAACAGTTTTTCGTTTGTGTTCATAAAGGTCAAGTTACATACGAATTGATATTTTTGCCACGATTGTTCCAAAATATCAGAAATGTTCTGCAATTCAATTTCTAGATTTTCAGGTAATTTAGGAAAGGGCACCAAAAATTCAACATTAACAAACTTCTCTGCTAAAAGCAATTTTTGTCGATACACAAATTCTATTCCATTTAATGTTACTTTTTCGTGTTCTGCAATTTTTGACTTGATAATATAAGCCAAATTATAAAACAATTTATACTGAACAGCTGCATGATAACTCTAATTTTGTAATCCCAAGAGAAGATTAAGAGATTAAAGAAGGCAGGACTTATTTTGTCGCTACAGTTGGCCAGACGGTAACAATTATTGAGCCTGCGGAAAAGTAAGGAGAAATTTAATGCCACATTAAGATGATAAAAAGAAATATTTTATTTTGCCTAGAAAGGCATAATGCCTCTCAATATCTCGGGGAGTCTAAGTAAACTCATTGACTTTTTATTGTCTTAAGTAAGGTTTGAGGGCTCAAATTTTTAATAGAAATTCGCCGGGAGTTGTTTTCAAAGTAATGAAAATTTAATCAAGCTGTATGTAAATTTGTTCAACCATTTTTATGTGTCTGATAGTTAGGGGCTTTTTGTTGACGTCAGAAGCAATAATTTTTGTAATAATTTAGTGCAATTTTCTTTTCAGGTTTAATTTTAGCTCGTCAGCTAAGTATAAGTATAAATTCAAAATCAACAACTAAACAGGTAAACGTTTTTAAGATAAATCATGTTTAACATCATCATAATGTCATTTCTAATCGGGTGTTGTGGCGGATGTTATAATATCAGTTATGACTTGGATACTGAGGTGCTCTGTTGTGAGAGCAAGATGACATTTATTGAAAATGGCATAGTATCTTACGAATCGGAGAATGTTGGCTATCCTTGTGGAGATAATGGCAGTATGGAGTATGAAGTAAATGAAAGCAGTTCGGTTGTGTTCTGGGTCATTGTACTATGCATAAGTTTCTGCATGGGATTTATATGTTACCCATTGGTTATTTTTCTAATAATTAAGTTCTTTTATTAGAAATTAAGTTTATCTAACTTGGACCCTTTTTTTAAGATATAATGTCAGTACCGCGATCAAAAATTTCGAAAAGTAATATCGACTGTGATATAAGAATGTTTGCGGACGAGTATTTCAATCATGAAAAATTAAGAAGTTTGGGCTGGCTATCGGTACCAGTAATTGACGTTGAAAAATCTGATAATTGGCTCACTGCTACGAGTAAATTAATATCGGCAGGATACACTGATTACGTAGAAAATGACTGGGTTGTAAAGCCGATAGCATTGAGAAACCACAATTTGTTTTCACTAAACTCGACCTTTTTGGATTTTGTGAAAAACGTTACTGCAGAGTCAGAATTTGTTCAACATTGCGATCGTAATTTCAATCTGCCTTCATCTGTAGTTAAAGGTGGACGAGAATCTCGTTTATATGGAAAGCAGTTCTGTCCCAGTAAAGCAGTGAATGATGCGTCTTGGTGTTATTCTTTTTCAATGAAAGATTTAGTTATTTGTAACATTCCATCATGTGTAAAGCAAACAAAATTAGACGCATTGCTTCAATTTAAAAGCTGGTGGACTGACGGTCACATCGAGACCGGAGGTGAAGAGTCAATATCAGTTACTCCTATTGGGAGTAAGTTATTTCTAATTAGTGAACGGGGAAATTTTTCTATCGATCTTGAAAGAAACATGCGTCAAGAAAGCGATTTCATGAATTTAATCAAATCTGGTCCTTCTAATCGAGTCATGCAAAACAAAGTGAGATATTACATTCCACAACCGGATTACATTTTATGCCAGCCTGGGCTCTGTGCACATTGTGTTTTAACTGCGTCAGAAGGAGTTTCAATGGTTTTTGGTTGGGAAGCTAGAAATTTATCTGGGCATAATATTCCACAGGAAACATTGCGATACTATTCTAGTGGTATTCGTCATGGGGAATATAAGCAGTTGTTAAATACATACAGTGTAGCGAGTGCACTGAAATGGAGTACTGACAATGACTCAAAGCGGAAAGTTAACAGTGGGTTGTCAGAACATTTAACAGCATTTATACAGTCAGGCGAAGTTGTTAAGTTGGGGCAAAATTTGACGGAAAAGCGTGGTAGGAAAGCGGGACTTAAGGGAGCAAGTTCAAAAAGGAAACGTAGTTTCAATTTGCCACAGCAACGGAAATGGTATACAGCAAAGCGTGTTGACGAGAAAGGTTAATATGAATAACTCATGTAATAATATCTTATGTATGTTCAGGTTGTATTGTTCAATATTTGGTTTATAAATACTTTCTTTTCCTATTTAGAGCGGTATTCAAGGCATATACAGAATTTAACATTGGAAAATGAACCAAGTACAAGTGCAGTGCATGCTGTGCAAGGGATTGTGTCTGAAAGCGAGCGGGAAGTGGGAAATGAAAATGGCGGCGGCAAAATCAAAAGAAAGAAATGACTCAATAATTGGTAAATTTTAATATTACAATTAGTAAATTAATTTCCCCCTGCGCTGTAATATTGGTTAAGTGTTGGCTATTATGTCATTGTAATCAGCGGAGGTTGTGTGTTACGACCTCGTGAGCCGATTTTTTATTTTTTTTTATTTAAGGAGATATTGGCATATTTATTAGAAATTTTGATTGAGAACATGCTAATTTCGCATGATTTTTGTTAGTTTCTCTTTGTGAAAATGAGTTCTGCAATTCAACCGTCACAATATGCCTCAAGCAATTTTAGAATAGTAGTAAAATAGCACATGCTGTATAATATAGGTCCGTATGACTTAAGAGTTATTCGTTGAAAGGAATGAGATTTTAATATATGAGATCAGACAACGATAGCTTTGCTGAAAAGCAAATTAATAACAAGGAAACTTTGAAAGTTAAAAAGTTCATTCAGAAATTTTCAAAATGGCTACATCTAGTGTAATAAAATTAAATGCCTTCATGCGTTGTATGAATACGGATGCTAAATTGAATAAAAGTTTATAAAAAGAGTTAAAATGAGATGGTTAAGTGTTGTAATTAAAAAATAATGAAGTAATGTCAAGTGCCATGGGTAATGAACTGGGTCTGCTTTCGTTGTCGCCCGTATCGTGATGTTGTATTTTGGACTTGAGGTCCGGTCATACTTTGTTCGACTGGTTTAGGTATATTTGATTTAGATGTTTGGTGTATGTCTGTTTGTTGTGATGTTGATGATGGTTGCGTTGTTACTTGACGTTCTTGTTTCTTCTGCTGTAGAATTTTAGAGAGATTCGATGGTATTGATAGCGTAGGTTCTGGTATTTTTTGTTGTGATTGTTTACTCTGTGTTGCCTGTTGTTCATTTGTGCAATTTGTTCTTGGAGAGTTTTCCTCCGGAGTTTGGAATATTGGTGATGGACTTCTTGAGGGCTCGGGTGTTGTCGGCCGTGGTGAAGCATCCAAATTGGGTGTTTCCTCGCGCGTAGGAGGGAGGACGTTCTTTTCTAGTACTGGTTCTGCTTGTTCCCGTTGAACTTTCGTGGAAATGAAAGCGGTACTACGTTTATCTATTGGAAGGTAAACCGTGTTTTCGATTTGTGAATCGAATAATTGCGGTTCTTTTATTGCCTCTGGTATTAAAGGATCTTCTTCGAAATGTGATTCATCTATATTTTCGATATCTTTAAGAGTAGTTTGTGGTTTGAATGGTTTTAAGCGTACTCTGTGTACAATTTGAGTGAAATTTGTGTTTATTTTCGAACAAGGTAGTTGCTTGAGGTTAAGACTTTTTCAACTCTATAGACTCCAACCCATTTGCACTGGAGTTTTCCGACTTTCTCATGTTCGCTTGATATCTGTGGATGTAATAACAAGCAAAATTCGTGTAATTTCAGAGGTGCTGCTTTAGCCTTTTTGTAATAGTCACGATATTTATTAAAGGATGCAATTAAGTTTTCCTTTGTTTCACCAAAAATGCTCAACATTTTAGATTGCACTTCACTAATATAGCCATACTTGCTATTAACATTTGGTAGAGTTTTGTTGTTGAAACGTAGATCAATTGGATTGATAGGTATTCTGCCATGAAAAATTAAAGACGGTGGACAACCTAGAACTGTATGAAAACTAGTGTTGTGCTGGAAAACTGCTAAGTCCACAAATTTGTGCCAGTCATGCTTTACCTGGTTTTCATATATTCTCAAATATCTCTTTAGAGGCCCATGAGATCTCTCAAGAAGTCCGATTGTTTGAGCATGTTTCAAGGTTGCGTGGTTGATTTTGATCTCTAACATTTTTGCTAATTCAGACAATAACTGTGAAGTAAAAGCAGAACCTTTATCCGTTAGTATAGCTAATGGTATGTATGAATGTCTGAGAAACCATTGCATTAGGATTTTAGCTATAACTTCCGCAGATGGTGAAGTAACAGCTTGAGCAAACATATATTTAGAAAATACATCCATCGCTGTTATAATGTATGAGTATCCCCCTGACTTTGGCAGCTGACCTACAATATCAACTTGTAAGAGGTCGCAAGGAAAGCTTGTGTTAGAGCTGACTGGGTTGAGTGGAGGGGTTAGAGTTTCATGTTTAGGTGATTTTGCTTGTAAACAGGATAAACAATTATTGATGTACACAATTAAGAATTCATTAAATCCAGGAAAATAGTATTTTTTCCTAAATTCAAGAATGGTCTTGGTGATGCCAATATGTCCCTTCAGTTTAGAGTTGTGTATTCTGTAGAGAAGTTCCTCGCGTAGGTGTTTTGGTACAACTAATTGTTTGATAAAATTTTTTCCGGTGTGGTGGAAAAATTTTCTATACAGTGTATTGTTTTCAATTAAGAGGCGGCCTATTTGTTTGTGGTATTTCTGTAAGTCATACGATGAGTACGTAGTGCAAGGTTTGACTTTATTTCTTATCCAACGCATGGCTTCTACTATGTCAGAATCTTTTTCTTGCTCATCTTCTATTTTCAGTGGCTGTAGTTTGTCGGAGACATCGAAATTGTCTAACGGGTTTTCGTGTGACATAACATTGATTGATTTTTCTGAGAAAGTTGTGAATGAGTTGATTGTCATTGCCATCTCATTATCAGTTTCTTCGATGCTTATTAACGGGATTGGCTGGAGCTCGGTAGCAGTTAGTGTTGATAATGAATTGTCTGGTATGCAAGGCGTGACATCTATCGAAATGTTTTTCATGGGTATCCTATCGGTTATTTTCAATTTCATTTTCGTTGCCGGGTTAACATGAATTCTTGAAAGGTAATCAGCAGCAGCGTTCGCTTTACCTGGTATGTGACCCAAAGTGAAGTTGAATGACAAAACATAGTCAACTGCATTCCATAGATTCCCAGGTAAAATTTTTGTTTGGAAAAATCGAGTAACACTTTTGTTATCTGATAATACAATAATTGGTTTGTTCGAAACACCCCAAATATAGTGTTCAAAGCTTTCAAATGCCAATTTAATGCTTAAAAATTCCTTCACATAAATTGAGAACTTTAGCTCTGCAGGTGAAAACAGATGAGAACCAAACGCGACTGGTGCGTAGGATTTTTCATCAGCTTTTTTCGATTGTTCGTGATAATCTTCAATCAGAAGAATGAAACCTGCTGCGTAGAAACTTGCATCACTTACAATCACAAATTGACAGTTTGGCTTAGCCATTTTCAAAGATAGTTCGCAAGCTTTTGCTAAATCGTTTTTTAGCGTACTAAGGCTTGTTTTATGTTCATCTGTAATTAAGAATTGGCTCTCTTTTCGTAAAATTCTAAAAAATGGTTGCAGTTTGATTGCAAGATTTGGTATAAATTTTTGAAAATATTGCACAAAGCCAATTAAACGTCTCGTTTGTTTTATTGTTTTTGGCATACGTATGTTGGCTAAAAATTTTTCAACTTTCTCTCTATTTGGACTTATTCCATGTTCTGTGATTGTATGACCTAAAAATTTAATTTTTTGGATGCCAAATTGACATTTTTCTATAGACAGTTTGAATCCTGATTTTTGAATACAGGCAAATATCTGTTCTAAATTTTTTATCAAGGTGATTCCGTCTTCTGCTCCACTTCCAAGGTCGTCAAAATATACGAAGCATTTGTCGGCTGCAATACAAGACTGTAAATGTTTACTGACGCAAGAGCTAAATGCAGTAGGTGATCTACTTAAACCTTGAGCAAGCCTTTTGAATGCAAACGTTCTGCCACCAAAATTGAATGCTAGAAGTTGAACGCTGAGTTCATCAGCCATCTGCATTGAGAAGTATGCTTGGCTGCAGTCCATTTTTGCAAATATTTTTTTTCCCGCCAAATGTGCTGCGGCATCAGTCATTGTTGGGATTGGGAAGTTATTGTTAGTGTAATCATGTCTGAGTAAATGATTAATTCGACGGAGATCTATTAAAATTCTTAGTTTACCTGAAGATTTCCGTTGGGCGAATATTGGTGAGGAGTATTTAGAAAAAGGCAGTGTTGTTATGATCTCATAGTATTGCATGAGTGCAAGTTCTATCAGCAACTCATCTCTCAAGTGAATCGGCGTCGATGTATTTGGAGTGTATACTGGTCGTGTATGTTCAGGTGTTAGCTTGATGAGACAATCTGTGTTTTTGCCTAAATCTAACCGATGGCGTGCGAAAATTGAATGGTATTTTACTAAGAGGTTTTGCATTTTCTGTTTTTCTTGCTGATTGAAAGCTGAATCCTTCCAATTAAATTTCTCAAGAAATTTTGCACGGCTTTCTTTGTCATGTGTTGGATTTAATTTTTCCATTCGCTTGAATGAGTGGATGGTTTCATAAATTGTTTTTTGTATTCCAGTGAGACTTGATCCGTCGGGGCAGTTTTCAGGTGTTGGAAACCATAACCCGTCGTTAAAAAATTTTTGATGCCCCTCTTTGTTTTCTTCAATTAATGAAGTAATATTATTTTGTTTTTCTAAGATTGAAGGATGAATAGGCAGTAGATATGCTGCTTGCTTTGATGTTAGTATTTGAAATTTAGCTATTCTAGTTCGGGCTGATATTGTTGTTTTTGTTGGCATCAAATTTATTATTCCAATTTTTGTTCTGCCAAGCGAATCAATCTTACTTAGTGATGACATAACACATAGTCCGGTTTTCTTTTCAAACATAACGGAGGGTTCAATTATTCCGATACTTTCTTTGACACCGTCATCACAATCAGTTATTTCACAGTCCACCACTTCTTGTTGGTTGCTATTCAGAGTAATTTTGTTCTGTGTACACAACACAAAAGTTCTCTTCCCAGTTCTGTTTGATTTACAGTCTTTGAGGCCTAGCGTGAGGTCTGGTAAGTATAAAAGACCCCTGTGTGGATGAAGTACAATATTGTTCCTTTTGAAGAAGGGGTTCCCCAATAATGGTGAGTTCATATGTTTTAAGATTAAAAAATCTTCCTCAAATTTTGAGTCTGCTATTTGAATCTCAATTGTTACAGAATGAAGTACCTCAGTTTTTTGTCCATTGGCGAGTCCCACTCTGCTTGGGAATTGATGATTAAACTTGATGATCGATTCCGGAGATAATTTTTGAATTTTTTGTAAAACTTCTTTTGGCATGGCGCTGGAGAATGCTCCAGTGTCAATTAGTAAGTCTGTATAGAATGGACCGAAATTAATTTGTATATAAAAAAGGTTATCACCATGCACTGGAACTACTTGTGAGTTTCTTGTAACTATGCTAGAGAGAAAATCACGCGGCTGAGGGGTAGTTAGTTTTTTTGATTTGAAAAGGTTGCGAATGGAATATTACCTCCGCGTTGTGCTGGCTGTCGTGCCAGGCAGTCCCTCTGCATATGGCCTGGTTGTCCGCAGATTCTACAAATGATTGCTGAGAACCTCGGTCTGAAAGCTCTCTGGTTGTTGAAGCCTCCGCGTGGTGCCCAATTGTTATTTTGGAAGCTGTATGTTTTGTTTTGAAGATGACCCCGGTAATTCCAATTTGGGTTACGCTGGGTCCAATTCTGTGAATATCTTCCTTGTCCTCGATCTCGTATTCGAGTTCTTGGATAATTTGATCTAGAATTAAATTGCATTGATTTGTCCATTCGAGACATTTGTTGTCCAATCTGTTTCTGTGTTTTACTGATGTCCCTTTGTGCTTCTACTACGGAATTAAGCACTTTTGTCAATGTATCAGTTTGAACGTTATCAACCACATTGAAAGCTGTTGACGATTCGCCGTCGGGTAAAATACTCTTAAGTACAAGGCGTTTAGAGACTTGGGAGCAGAGGGTTGCAACCGTGTCTGTATCTGGTCGCATTAACAGTTTTAGGCGAATCTGTGTAGGCATCCCGGAGATGAATGCATCTCTAATTCTTCGAGTTCGTTCACCAGATCTATCTGTGCCAGTTGCATTCGCAAAAGCGATGTTGGCAAGTTTAGTGAGATCTGTTAAGTAGTCCTCTGGTGTTTCTTTTGACTCGTCAAATTTTCTTTCTTGAAATTTCAATTTATAAAGTTCCAATTGATTTGCGCTGAAGTATCTTCGTTCCAATGCTCCAAGAGCATTATCCAATGTGTTTTTATCGCCTGGTGGTAATTCAAGAAAATAGATTAAAGCACCTCCAGTAAGATGTAATTTCAAATAGTCGACTTTGCCTACGTCTGGAACCTGTGCTAATGCAATTGAACTTTGGATTTGTTCTTTAAAGACTCTAAAATCCTCCGTAGGAGAGCCGGAAAATGGTGTAAGTTGTACCGTAGGGGCACCAGTCGACGGAGTTATACTGGCTGTTATTGCTGTTGCAATTGCTGTAGCCGCTGCCGCAACATCTGTCATTTTTGATTACACCGTCTCTTTCTTTTATGGCGAGCACGGGGTCAGAATGTGAATTGTACGATATAAATTTGTGATCAATGAAGATAGAGGTATTGGATATCCAAGTCGTCTAGATTGATGGTTTCTGTGTTTTCAAAGAAGTTTCTGTAGAAATTGAACTCAAAAGTAGTGACGAACCGAAGAATTATTAGTTGTTGCAAATTTGCATCCTCAGTAACAACTAATATTATTTGTTTCGTATCAACATGGCACAATAAAGCCAGAAATTCTAAAGTTGTTTGTTGGAAGTAGATGACTGAATTGTTTGGAATAAATAATTCGAAGGAGCCATAAATTGTGGCTTGAAACAAAGTATCTTGAAGAGTTGGAAGCATATTCTTTAAATCGTTTTTTTTCCAATGGGATTATAAATTCATTTTGTCAAGAATTTGCGCAAAGGCCAATTATCATAAAGTAAAAACGAAACGGAAGAAAGGTGTAATGAATGTTTAATTTGATTGAACTGTGTTATTGGACAGCAAGTTTATTTGATGATAAAACTTATCCAGGGACGACATAATTTTATTATATTGGAAATCAGATTTATCAACTATGAAAATACCAACGTCAGAAGTGAACAAATTTTTATGAATCAAATAAAGTTTATTTGAGGCAGGATCAATAGCGTATGAAAGTAACTGTGATCTTGTCAAATCAATTTGGAGAAATATGTAGTTGTTAATAACGTCAATAGTTTTCAAATCGGCCATAGTTGTTTTGAACCACTTTTTTCTGTCACCATCTTATAATTATATAGTTCATAGCAAAAGTTGTTTCTTTAATAATCATTAATGCTTTTATATTTCAGGTCTTCGGATGTCCTGTTGGTTTAGTGGGTGTCTTAGTGGTTCTACCCTATTGCTTTCTTCAAAACAATCTGCACTACAACTTTCAATTAGCTTCTATTTCCTCCTTCTGTCTTTCTTCTCTAATGTAAGTAATCTATTGAATATTTCATCCAATCATAGCACTACAAAATATTATTTAAGAGTCACAAATTATTTGTTCTTGGATTAATTTTATTGGTTAAAATTTGTCCATGACACTTTTCGGTATTGCTTTACTTGATTTCTGCGAGGAAAACAGTTTGATCTAATTTCTTGAAAATAATTTTATAACAAAATATGATTTGAAACTACCTGTGAGTCAGTCAAGGGGTCAATAAAGGTGACAAAATCAATAGTGATATATCCGATGATGGAGTAATTCTTGCATGTTTGTGCTATCTTCATGGTCTCCTCATTAAGCTTCTTGGACTCTATAGAGCACTGTGGAAATGTAGTACCCCAGCAGGAGAATTCAGTTTCTGCATGGATCTGGTCACCTGAATAGGTAATATTACTCAATGTTTGAAAATGCGACATCGGATACCAAATTACGATCACCAAGCAGTCAGCGAAGTTAAAATTCGTAAAATCAAAACCCACTCAAAGCGCATAAAAAACGTTTAAAATCAGTGCAACCTTTCGTACTTCTACAAACTATCTGCGAGCATTTTTCACGATTGGCATATTATATAAAAAGTCAGATATTTTTTTGAAACAACAAAATCAATATATAACCGGAAAGTTTAAACACACTTGTAACAAAATATACAAATCGCCAAATTCATCTGTCAGAAATCATATATATCTATAAATATGCATGTATATATAATGGTTTTATTTCGAATAATGCGTTTTTTAAAAAGCATATCGTTAAATGAGTAATTTCATGGTATTACATACAAATGATAAGCATTATTGAAACACCGCTCTTATAACTTGGCTAAATCCATTATGTCAAATGTTAGAACTCCTTCAAAACATACCTCGTGAAACTATTTAAAACCTACCTTGTGAAACTATTTCTATATTTCCATTGGGCTCAATGAGTACATCCACTCTAATGGCAGTAGTGTTTTCTGATGGTGGGAAAGCTTCGATAACACCACCCTTCTCAAGGAAAGCTTTCAGAAAACTATCCCAGTTCGGATACGCGTCTGTGTTGGCAGGTCGTGTGTGCGTTGCCAGAATTTCCGGAATCTCCTCCAGAATTTTGTGGAAAGCTGGTTCCTGGTAGTACAAATGATGTCATCTTATCTATCACTGATTTTAAAGTCTATTTAGAATGATCAATTGTTTGTGGATTTTCAAACTCTATTGATTTGAGACAGCAAATCAGTTTTCCCGTTAGATTACATTTTCCAAACAGCGATTTTGTTCTGGTGCACAAGTCTAGTTGGTTTTACTTTTTTTTAAAAAAAAAATCCCCGATAATTTTTGTTAGATCTGGTTTGAAACCGTTACACAAAGTTTTTATGTATGAATTCAAACAGCATCATCCAAGCTGTCGTAGAACAATTATCAGTCACAGAAAAGCCATATCTACTTTGCAATGGAAAAAGACTTTGCAAGAAACTATTGGTACAGTGTCAGGACAAAATTCCCAATGCCAAAATACCCAATGTGACAAAATATACTCAATATTTTATCCTAATGTTGAAACTACCAGAACGATTATTTAGTTAATTAGCATAATATTTAGTTAGTACATTTGGCCTTGCCTCAGCGGCCCGTGGAGCTTGATATGGAACTATCACAACCAAACATGGGACTAAATTATCCTCTTAAGTATGATAAAACATACTTGGAGTATACCGAGTGCTAATTTGTGAATTGGATTAATGAACGAAAAGATCAAAGGGAATAAATTGGGTATAATGGCACATTGGGTATTTTGTCATGCAACCTATTGGTAGTTTTACATATTGAAAAAATAGGGTGGGCGCAAAATTACTCAAGAAATTGTATGAAACTAACATGCGCCCACTTCTTGCTCCATTTATCGCCATATCTCATCTGCTGTTTCTTCGCCCATGAATGACACTTGAGGTGGGCATTTACAGGACAAACTGCAATTCCACGCCCGTTGAATTCGTCGTCGATTTTGAGCAGCCATAGTTTGTTATCGAGATGTTCAGTAACTAGTTGGGCTAGCGACTCAATCAATTGATCTTGAGAGCGGATGTCGAATTCGCATGGTGGTTGCTCTACCTTCAAGCAGAAGCAAAATTATTGACCCACAATTCGAAAGAAAGACTTCTCGACTGATAAAAACAAATCATTTAAGGTAGTGTACTTTCTTGTGTTCTTGGATTTGCACCGCTTTGTTTCCTAAGGTGAAGCCGAACGGATGACGTCGGTAGAAACTATAGCATAAACTGAGAAATAAAGCCGATTACCTCCTCGCTCTGATTGTTTAAATTAAAATGTATCACTAAGAGGGAGCTTTTTTAGTGGAAAATTCTTTTAAAACAGCGTAAGGAAGGTCTTTCCGTGGTTCTCGTCTCCTACTCTCCCATGGGACGACAACTCATTACTTAGCCATTTCTTACAATTGTTTTTATTTGAAGCAATCAGATTGCTTGGCCAATCTAATTTAAGCATTCAGCTCAGACTATCGTTTTTCTCATTCGGCTGTGCGCCCGTTAGATAGTAATTTTTACCTAGAAGGCAAACGACCAGCTACGTGCGTTTTGTGCCTCAATATTGACACTTGACTTTATCTGTAACACCTCCCCGTTTGCTGAATGTCAAGTATTTAACTGCCTTCCTGTGTCCGCTTTTCACTAGCAATTTATTTCTTGCAGGCATACAGGGATCATACATGCTTCCTTGGGTCCTTCCCATTATAGCTCATCACAAAATTAAAGCCTCTGTTATAATGCTAACGGTAATGAGGTACGGCTATAGGGCAACTAGACTCTACGGCTATAGGGTTATAATGGGAAAAACCCGATTTCTTCGTAGTCATGCAGGGATCATAAATGGTTTCATAGACGTCATATACTAACTGATGCCAATATGTGTCACGTCATCACGCCTTCTCTAATGCTTTTCTCCCATTCACTGTTATCACAACGATAATTATTTTTCAAATTCATTCAAGGATCGTACTAGAAAATACGTTGATTTGTATGACATCATAAATGTTCTTTGCATGTTTATTAAGAAATGGCGACCCGGGTGGGTACTTTATAGGCATACAAGACTCTCCCATGGGAAAAAATTGCTCAATGTGCGGAACAGAAGCAAAAATTTTCTATCAACAAGTGCTGGATGAATTATTTTTTTCAGGGTCTCACTAACCTTGGCAGCAACAAAGATTCTCTTCAGGCCTGATTTTGTGGCATAGCTATTGGCTACATCTGGTTCTGGGCCAAGAACAGGGACATCTGAAAAACAACAAAGCATTAAATACACTCTGAATGCAAGCATTTATGGTACCCTCCACATAGAAGAATGCTTAGAAACGTTTTCATTACATTTTATCAAATTAGGCTGGGCCGCTACAGATCTCACGATACGGGATCTCTTTATGTATGCCAGTCAACTTGACAAAAGATATAACAAATCGAAGGCAAAGATATATGCCTAAGACCTGTCTGTGCTATAAGTTTCAATTTAAAATTCTTGGGGGGGGGGGGGGGGTGAAGTGTTTAATTTATAAAAGAGTAAATATAAAATTACAGCTTACTGATTACCAGTTTCGTTGTTGTGATATCGAGATGAGCTGCGTAGCGATCGTTCAGTTCTTCTTGTTAGTCGGATAGTTGTTAAGTTTAGACGGAAAAAAACTTATAAGATTTAATGAAGAAATTGTTTGCTAAGTTGTTCAAATTGTGTATTGTGAGTATCTTCTAGTTGAAAGTTATACGCAATCTCTGTTTTGAATTTAGAGCTATTTATCAAAAAAAGGAAAGCAGTTGTCTGCTGCAGATTTCTGGTTCTTGTTTCTGTCGGAACTGGAGTAGTGAGATACAAAATAAATCTCAAAGGGCGGTGACCATGTTAGTATAAGAATTTTGGTGATAAGATGACAGGGCTTGTTACCGGACTGTCTTCGGCTTCGATTAAAAGAACTTCTTGTATGTCGTCTTCAGTAGGTTCGTCTTTATCCATCGACTGTCATTATTTGTGCTTTTTCACCTTTCTTTTGCGTTCGGAAACTTTGGCTTTTTGTTCTACGTTTTCCTTCATTAATTGAGTTATTTTCTTTCCTAGCTCCAGATTCTTTTCACCAAGTTTTTTGTTGGCATTTGTTATTTCCAAATGTTTCGAAGAAAGCGTTTTAAACATTGTTTACGCGTTCGATTCGCTGGTTTTTTGGAGTTGATGGCCAACGACATATTGGCGCCGCCAATAGTCGTTAGGTTGTTGTTTCTCCTCTGGTAGTTTTTGTGACTCCATTTTTAGTTGTTCTAGTTTCAGTTGCAATTATTGCAACTCTGTTTCCTTTGGAATAGCTCCTGTCTAAATGTGGTGTTTTCTTCTGTTAGCTTAATGGTATTGATATTCGTCAATTCTGGCATCTCAACAGGAAAAGCAGAAATTGCATCATAGGGGGCTTCAATGTACACGTCGAGCAAGTTATTTCTAAGGGTATAGGTGCCCTTCTTAGGGTCGCGATTTTTAATTCTCCATATACTGTTATCTGCGGGAAGCGAGAAAGTTTTCAGAACTGGAAGTTTTTCGCTGTTGGCTAATAGTTGTTGATGTCCATTTAACTGGATGATGTTTATTTTATCAGCAACCTCGAATTTGTTGTAGTTTGGTTTTAGGAAGTAGAGAAGAGTGTTAACGTACCTCGGGTTCTCTTATTTCATGGTCTCCCCTCGCGGTTTCTGCAAATTCAAGCATTCTGAAGGTGTTTTTCGGATAGCGTCGGGAACGAGATCTTCAATGTTGTTTAAGCTTAATAATTTTGTTTTTGAGACTACTGATTTGTTGGGTTGTGATTGGTCTCTTTCTGCTAACTTGCCAGTTGTATTGTGGGTGATATTCTGAGCTGTTTTTGGGCGTTGGGGATTCTGTGATTCGAGCTTTGAATGGTGGGCTTGAGAAAGCGGGAATTGGTGGTTGATGGATCTGTGCTTGTTGTTGTTGTTGTTGACTGTTAGATGGTGTCGGCGTTTGACTTTAAACGGGAATAATGACGCTTGGGATCTTCTTGGCTGCCACTTCTAGTTGTTTCCGCTTCCTGTTGATAATCTAAATAATTTTGTTTTGGTTAGCCTGTGTCCTCAATTATCACATATTATGGCTTCTGTTTCATGTTTGCAAACGTATTGCTAATATAAAAAAGTATTCTATTGTAAAAATGTTATTGTACGGTTTGATTGCTAACTGCTTTATTTAAAAATTATAATGCTGAATGCAATTGTTATTAAAGTTTGTTAGAAAAATTTTTGTTTTGCTATCTGCAAAGTTTATTTAATGAAGGAGTGGGAAGAATGAAAGAAATTTTTATACTTATGCCAGGCGGGCAGCCCTGGCACAAGTACATATTTCTCCGCTGTCCCGAGGTGTGAGTCTTGGGGCCTGTGTCATACTAACACGGCTGCAACGATCCGTGCAGCTGGTGAGACAACCTTGCTGAGCTGAATGAAAGAGATTGTTTTCATCATTTTTCAATTATCGTGCTAGTGTTCCACCGTAGGTATAGGCCCATAAGATAAACTTTATTCCCTATTAAAGGAAGAAAAGAAGAATGTGAAATATGGCGCATAAGATTAGGATGGTTATGGAAATTGCCATGAAGGATCTTATTAAATGGATGAAATTTTGGCTAGACATTTCAAATTATGTAGGTTCTAAAGCCAGGGAGGGCAAGCTGGAGAAAGCTGAGGTAACCACTTCCCGAGAAAGAAGTGAAAAAGGTGAAAAAAGATAGTTTTGACTCGAGTTGTTTTTGGTTTTTTAAACAAATTCTTCTAAAAAATTTTTGCAAATGGGACATTTTGTCTGTTTATTTATCCATACTCGACAGAATCGATGATCCTCATGTTCGGAAAAATGTGGGTGTTTTGTTACTCCTAATTCTGTTTTCGTTTGTTTGCATAAATTGCACCGGAAGTAGAATGTGATCAAGACGGGAAAACAAGGTGAAAGACAGATGGGACATTTAGGGTTTGGGTATGTTTTAAAAAGGGCCTTTCTGCAAGGAATACATACAAAGTGAGGATTTTCTTTGGGGAATTTTTTGTGTAGTTTTTCTACAATAACGGCTTTGCGGAAACAAATTGGGCAAATAATATCCTTATTGGGATAGAGTCAAGTAGGGATTGTGAGAGACCCATTGTATGGCTGTTTTTTATTTTTCTTAGACAAAAACAGGAAAACCTTTAAGAAATTGAAGTAGGATGAGATTAATGAGGAACGATATGGCAAGTAAGGTAATTAAGATTAGAATAAATATTTTTGTTGTGAGATCTAGATCGAACATCTTCCGTATCTGGAAAAAATTTGGCCAATTGCAGAAAGGAGATAATAGTTGATAAAAAATTATATTGCCAATGCGCTTAGCAGAACAAATAAAAGAATATACAATATTATGGCGTGCATTTTGTCATATCACTGATTAGTGTAGAACTAGAGTGAAGGAGGTGGTGACTTTTTCCCGGTAAAAACTGAATTGAACTAGGGATATCGAGTGGATTAAAAGTAAAACTAGGAAAGGAATTAAAACTTTGGAAGTTTTTGGGCCCATTTTAGATTGTGATTATTTTTTCGCAAAGAGGGCATAAATTATAATATTTTACGCAAAATTTACAAAAGTTGACGGGCTTATGATCACTGTGATGAAACACTTTTGCAACCGAATATTGAAATCTTGTTTGTTTGCAAATATCACATTGAAACCAGTTAAAGATTAAAAAGATAACATTAAATCTAGAGCATTTAAGGCAAAAACCATAACCCATATTTTTTGTAACATATTGATAACAGAGCAGGCAAACCACGTGGGGTAGTTCGTCTGAGAAGTTTTCATGTAATTTTTTGAAAACAATCGTTTCGCGTTTGCAGCACAATTAATTTAATGTGACCGGTTTGAATTCTTCAGTTTTGGGTTCTTTGTCAATAGTATTCATTTTCGAAAGAGTGTCACTGGAGGGGATTATGTTTAAGCGTTATGGTACGGTTGGAGGAGTTGGTTGTTGAATACTTTGGGATTTTATTATTTGGTCTATTACTAATATAACTATGAACATCAAAAAGTTGAAAAGAATAATTACAACTACGAGGAAAACGGTTAAAACGAAGAAAAAGCTGCTGCAATAATCATGAAGGCCATTAATAAAAAATCAAGTAACCTAGGTCTAAACATTTTGAATAGCTTGCAAAAGAAGTTTTGAATCGAGGATTTTACCACAGATTGTTTGGATTAATTGTTTATTTACATAAAGGGCATTTTGTAGTTGTGAAGGTCAAACACTGCAAACAAATTGATTTTTTGGGGTGTAAGTCTTTGAAGTGGCTGTGACAGGTGGATAACTTTTTGATTTCTTAACAAGAATCACACTGGAAATAATGGCAATTACTGATTTTATAAATGGGAGTTACGCAAATGGGGCAATTAGGTTGGTTCCAATATTTAAATAAATCATTTTCACAGGGGATATAAGCAAAATGGGAAGTGTGACCATCTGGGTTTTTCTGCAATTTTTGAATTGAGGGCAAAAGAGGTAACAAATAGGTCATTCGATTTTTGGGGTTGATTCAGTTTGTGCTTGCTCAGAGAATATTTTCAAAAGTTTTCCCATTTTTTGGATAAATCAGAAATATTTGGGTATGAGACTTCTAATCCATGGTGTTCAAGTTCATTGGGGATAGTTACCTTTAAATGTGCAATAGCAAAAAGAAAATTCCAGTGGTTCTCGTTTGGATAAATGTAATAATGATTAATGTTACCTGTGCTTAGGAACATAATTTATTTTGATACAGGCTTTATACTGTATGTAACAAATTGTAAACCATCTTTCTACGTTAACAATTTTAACTTTTACCTTACCAACAAACAAAATTATTGTTTTCAACAGCTCAGAAAAAACGATGAAGAAGTAACAAACTTATTTGAATATAGATGAATTAACAAAGAGGGAGAGGGAAAGAAAAAAACAAATGAGCTGTCAAAAAGAATGTTTAAAGGGTAGAAGGTTTTTCTGTAAACTGAATTACTTTACTGAAGAGCGCCCAAGTTGACTGGGATGTGTTCTTCGATACCAATGAGTGCTAGAAAGGATTCCCAGTGCATCGTTCTCATGGTGACTCGAGTAGAACGCTCACATCCACGTTCGTAGTCTGTATAATGGATTATTATACACGGTTTAATCTCTGCGGTGGAATTTTCAGTGAAAAATCTCTTGAGGGACTCCATTTTGACTGGGCGCTCACCAAAATGGAACAGCATTACAGAAGATCTAAAACCAAGGGATTTTTCAGCCATTTAAAGCTTGGGATATATTTATAAAAAATGTCCAATAGAGGGAAGATGGTGTTAAGGTAATATTGCCATCAGTAAAGTGTTTAAATATTCAAAATGGAGTATTAGTTGTGGAATTACTCTGTTGCATTTTGTCGTGACACATGATTTTTCAAAAAATAGATTTTGTACAAGGCATTTTTGGTATGAGAACATTATTATTGTTTTTAATTGTTAATTGTTTCCAACTCGTTAGTGATTGAATCGTTTTGACAAGAATCAGTTTTTGGCAGATCAAAATAAATATTGTGAGGTACACAGTTTGGATTTTCTAGAATAAAGAGGAAGAATTTCTAATGGACTGAGAGAGGGTTAATAACTATTAAACAAAATTTTTCACTTTGGATCTCTTTGGGTGTTATTAGCATGGTAGGTACAGGAGTTGGGTATGCATCGAAAGATCGTTGAATTTTGTGCAACTCTACAAATTTATTGTTAACAGCAATTATCATAGTTTGGAATTGTACTTAAGCAATGTAGATTGGATGTTGTACTTGAAATATCGAGTTCTTTTTGTAAGCTAGAAAAATGTTGAATTCGGCGAATTGAGGATGGGTAATGAAGATTGTTAAAAGTCTGTAAATATTTGTCATAGGCTTCTTCAAGAAAGTCATTATACTTATAGCAGAAACATTGTATACGGCTAAAATCTCAAAATTTTGATTTCCGATTCTGACCTGTAGGTTTCTATTAGTTAGATGAATCATTATCGCTGGTCTAGTTCATTAGGCAAACTATTAGGATCAAATTGTGCTAAATACACGAAATAGTTCCAATACAACGAATGAGGGTTTAAAATGAACCAGTCGTTTTCCCAAGTGTCCCAAAGCTCGAATTTTACAACAATTTGAAGGAAAATGTCTCCCTGATTTTCGTCAAATTTTTTCTTTATTTGATAGATTGCAAAAAGCCGATCCTGAAATAAAAGATACATTAATGGAGGTGTTTTAGTTAGTATTTAGTTTGTTTTTCATTTCATAGCTGTGTATGGACGTATGCTTATTTGTAAAAATAGATGATATAAAGGTGCCAATTATTTCTGAAAGTAGGATTATTGACAACGATTACTTTTTAAAGATCATCTATCAATCGGATTCCCTGTAGCAAAATAGGAGTAGGGGAAAGGTGCAGGCAATAGCTAGATAGACATAATTGCAATTAAACCGTTGAAATTGGATTATAAGAAATAAAAAGAAAGAAAAGATTCCGCACATTTCTCTCAATGTTGAACTAACAAGGGAATTTAAAATCTAGTAAGATTTTGCTTCACGCGCTTTGAAACAATTTTGTATTCGATTACAATGTTTACAAGAGTAATTGTGTTATCAATTAGGGCTCTTAACAACGAGAAATATTGAAAAATTTGAATGCGGTACGTACAGATCAATAATGTCACTGAAATAGAAAGATGCAACTCTAATAGTTACAGTAGTTCCTAAGGTAGAAATACTTGATGATAACATTTGTCCGGTGTATTGTCCAAATCGAATGAAAAAAAGGGTTAGGCTTTCTAATGAATTTGGGCTGCATAACATAGAATCCTTGAGGTGTATCTAAACAAGATAATAACTAATTGTTAGGGTCTAATACAAATAATTTCTATAATTTTTGAGACAAAATATTTTTTTATAAAAAGGATGATTTTTCCGCCCTGGTCACAGCCCTAAGGAGGTGCCACCACACTTCGAATGGTAGCATCGTTTTGTGGTTGAGGTTGATGTGACTCAAGACTTGTGTATTTTGGTTTGCTATTTTCAGTATAACAATGCTCATCAATTTTAGTTTCCCTTGATTGATCCTCAACGCATTTGTATTTTTTTTCTATTGTGCCGTAGGGTTGATCATTACTGAGCGGTAATAAATGATTGGTGTTCTGTGGAGCCGAAGCTGTGGTTTCGTTAGAAAATACCGGTGTAAAGAACGATACAACGATACAAAATTATAAGTTGCTCCTAATAGAATTTTCCAAAAACCTTTTGTTTTGTTGGATATTTTGTGGATTTCGAAAGCTCTAATGATAGTTACAATTACATCAGTAAGGAATTTTATGCACAAGAAACGAGCAAACTAAACTCCAATTTTTTCCAAATAGAAAGTGATAATTCCAAAAGTGCCTTTGAACTGCTCCGTAAAAAATGTAGGTGAGACTAGAGAGTCTCGATAAATTTGTCTATTTATGCCCATCGCGGACGCACAAATATCTTTTTGTGAACAGTCTATACTTTTTCCTTCTAGAACTTCTCTCGAAATTTTTGTCAAAACTGATTTTGATGCTTCCGAATGTAAGATATTACTCCAAAAAGATTTTAGTTGATTTGGTGTGTAAATTCCGGCACGTTGTGATTCGTAACCGGTAAATTTTGGAACAGAACTAACAACTCTTGAAGAGAAGATGTTTGGCGGCTGTAAAGGAACAGGTGCTGGCATCAAATGGTACCATGAATTATCATTATCGATTTCTAATTGGTAGGCATTTTTGTAGCCTCGAATACAATTTACTTCGTTAGAAAATGGATAGGTTTGTCGAGTAATTGGATCGACGAACATTGTCCTATCATCACAGTGAATAGGAATCCTATCAAAACACTGATCAAGGACCTTAAGTGGTGAGTTTCGTTTGGACAGTGGTACAGCCAACCTATGCTTTCATCTGTGTCTAAGAACATCGAGCGGTGGCCAGTTAACATGTATCCAGCTAAACAATTTTTTTGGATAGCCTGCATAAGTATCATTTGTTTTTGAGTTCAATCAAGTTTGCATTGCTCTATGACCAAGCCTTTCCATGCTTGTTTTATTTGCATGTAATTATGATATATGACAAAATCCATTTTTACCGCAAGGTTAAGATCATAGTCTAACTTGTCTTTTTCTAAGTGTTCCCATGCAACAAAACCATTGTCGGAAGTTCGGATCTGGTCATCTGAAGGCTTCCTGTTAAACACATTTACACTTCGGCTGTTGTCAGAATCAATGCGAAGTTTATGAAGAAAATATTGAGTTTCTGAATTATGAGGTTTGCCAGTGTTCATATTAAATCCACCTGTATAAGAAACATATAAAGAATCTAAATTTGTTCTGTAAATAAACTCGGGTTTTCCACACAGCTTTTATTTTTCATCAAGTACTCTAACTTTCATATCCATTTCAGCAGGGGAATACGTTCTTGGTCCTTCATAGGATGTCTCCGGTTTTTCAACACTCACTGTGAAATACTGTACGTTACCAAGTTCGTTTTCATGTTTGAGCATTTTAGCATTTTGTGAAAATCTTTTAGTATTTATACAATTTTCCGGTGCCTCCCAATTGTATGCAAAGGGGTCGAGTGATGTCGAATGACAACCTCCTTCTGAGAGGGCACAAGAAAATTTTAGTCCTTGACTGTTATAGACAGTTCTGTCATTAAGATCAATATTGAGTACAGGGTATCAGTTTGTATCAGGGTTTCAAAAGAAAAATGTTTAATTTGACCACGATTATCACAAGATGTTGATGAATCACCTTCAAAATCAACTCTCTGGTTTTTATAGGAGACAGTTTTATTCCATGTTTTATGTCAATTTCCATTTCATCATCATCAAATTTTGTAACATTAATTTTTCCAGTTTTGTTAGCATTTAAACATTGTTCAAGCGAAACTATAATATCGTATGTTATTATTGGTGCGTTGTGTACAATTGATGAATGGGAAAACATACCACAATTACAGGGAATGAGCATCGCAGTGACTTTGCACATAAGAGCTTTGACAAAGGTTCAATAAGACCTCTGATAGAGTGTTACATGTGTATCAACTATCTGAATGTTTTCGGGTGTGATTTTACAAGGAGAAACTTGTGTTAAAGCATATCTTTTGTTTTCTTTCATTCTAGAACAGTCATAATGAATGACCCTAATTTTGTTAGATACATCATTTATATCGTCAAGGAGAGGTTCAGTAGAGTTAGTAACTTTTAAAGGAGTACAAAAGTAGGCAAGACTTATAACTAAATAAGAAAACAAGGATATATTTTCCTCCTGTTCTGTTTTTAGCGTTTCAAGCCGGGAGTTAAGGCTAAGAATTGTAGTAATAGGCACGTCCAGTAAATGTTGATTGGACTTCTAGTTCCTGAAACAAAATTAAGTATTTCCGGCTCGATAACGTGATGACGGCTTAGTCGAGCGACTAGAAGTTCGCCTATTATTATTATTATTATTATTATTATTATTATTATTATTATTATTATTATTATTATTATTATTATTATTATTATTATTATTTTCTAAGTTTGCAAATTAGAAGGTCCTTGTGCCGATCTATTAGGGCGGAAAGGACTTAAATTTGTGTCTAGAGGTATTCTAGAATTGTTCAGCGGACAATGGGTTGAGCTCCTTGTTCGACTTTCACTGGGCAATTTTAATGGAACTGAAGGGTGGTTGTCACGGCCACCTGAACTTTCTTCGTTAAATCCAGAGTCAAAATTGGTAGGAGTTCGATCAAGGTCAAGGTTCTGCACAGGTGGATCTCTTCTTATGAAATTCTCCACGGGGAATCGGTGTTAGTTGGGATTTGGAAGGAGAATTTAGTCAAAAGACTGTTCAGTTTATTCATTTGGCTTGTCATTAAGTTATTATAAAATGTGTCGCAATTATTTTTATCTATACCATATTCTAGGGTTAACTCGGTATAGTTTCAATAGCTCGGTAGTATTGGACTAGGTGATTGCTATGAGCAACCTTCCTGGTAGCCGGATTGCCAGCTAAATTTAATTCATATTTGACATTGGTTAATTTTTTAGCTACAGTATAAGGGCCCGATCTTAGTTCGTGTAGTTTTGTTGACGTTCCAAATTCAATTTGATGATTTTCAATTAAAACTTTTTGTCCAATTTCCAGTGGCTTACCTAACTTGTGTTATTTTCTGTTTTTATGTGCGCGGCTATAATTTTCTAAGCTCTTTTTATAGGCGTTGTTGTATATTTGTATAAATTGGTTTTCTCGCATGAGCAATGAGTTGTTAATATTTGGGTTTAGGAGTTTGTCAATTTCGGTGTTTTTCGAAGTTTGCAAGGTATGCCTGTGATGAAGCAGGTCTTTGCAAAACTCGGAGGAGCATGTGAGTCGTGAATTTTGTAGGAGTCCTAACTTAAGTGACAAAGGTATCTGTGGTTTTTGTCCGAACACAATTTCAAAAGCTGAGATTCCAGTATTAGCATTTGGAACCGTGTTATGAGAAAAGGCAAATTATGGTGCCAGTTCATCCCATTTACCTCGAGCTTGTTCTAGAAAAATTCGGAAATGTTCTCCTAAATGTTCGTTTTGGATCTGGACTTTACCATTAGTCCAAGGCGCATAAGCAGTTCGAGGTGCGGGTGTTATACCTAATTCATGAATATAACTTGCAAAATCTTGGTTCATGAATGCCGAACCCTTATCATACACAAGTTTTTGTGGCATTCCAAAGGACAAGATGAACTTTTCTAAAGCTTTTATTGTGTCTACTGCGTCTGTGGAACGTACAAGGTATACCTGAATGAAACGTGAAAATCAATCGACAATAACTAATCAATGATGTTTACCGTTCGATGGAGGTTCTAAATGTCCTTTGTGATCAATGTAAACCGTATGAAAGGGGAATGGGACTTTATCAGTCCATTTTTTGAGAAGTGCTTCGTGGATGTCTCTCCGTTTTTGTTTAATTTTTTGCTAATCAAGACGACCAGCAATCAAGTTTTCAATCCATTTATACATTCCGGGCCATTGAAAATTTTTTTACGTTAGCAAGTGTATTATCTAATCCCACATGACCTAACAATTGACAATGAGCTAACTGAAATGCTTTAAAGAACAACGACAATGGTACACAAATTTTTAAATATTCAATATCTGGTACGTCTGTTTGTTGTTGAATACAAAAAATGTCCCCTACAAATCTCAAATTTTCAAAATTATTAATGTACGACCTTATGGCTTTATCTTATGGGAATTCAATTTTCTTTTCATCTTTGGTATTGTTAGCCCTAATTGGCAAATTTGTTGTATCACAGGGTCTTTTAATTGTTCTTGACAAATTACCGATGTATTTAAATCAACTTCTTTAGAGAAGGTTGTCAGTTTATTGATGAGTTCCCTTGCATCTTTTATTTTTGGTTTTTCGGGAAATTTTTTTGCTCATTTGGTTTCTATACAATTACTATTCTTCACGAGAAAAACTTTATCGTATTCTAATGGGAACCTATACTCCGAGTCAGTTGTATTAGTTTGATCAATGTAGAGTTCATTAAAATTTAAGTCCGGCGGCTGGTTCTCATTGAACAGCTCAAACTCCGAAATTGGGTCAAAATATTTTTCGGATGTCTCCTCTTCCTGGTAGGAAGGGATTTCTGTATAGTGGTCAGACAGTTCCTTCTCCTTCTGTTCGGTTACAGGGGTTATTTCATGTTCGCGTTGACGTCTGTTCTGGTTAAATGATGAACCATACGAGAAATCTTCGGAAATATTATTTGTTGAAGAGAGTCTGTTTTGATAGTTGACGTACTTTTGCTTTATTTTTTTGTCGTTTTTGAAAATAAATTTGTCGATACCTGTTATGCTTTGTTTTAAGATTGGAAAAAAAAAATCATCCGCTAGTCCCTTTTCATTATTAAGCAAAGTGAAGTATTTTTTCTCGTTACCATGCTCGTCTTAAAAGCTAATGTCTTTTGGTATCTTTTTGTGTTTAAGTTGATACTTGTCAAGGTCTTTAATTTTTACATTACAACTTAGGATGTCGGGAAAAGCTAAGTTTTTTCTTTCGGTCCAGATAATTTTCAAAATCAGAAATTGAGAAAATACTAACTGGTATCTGAAAAACCTGTGAGAGAGTTTTCCTCTTCTACCCCATAGGTACATTAAAAGCTCATGGTCTGCGTACTTGGGATGGGGAGAACCAATTAAGTAATGCTCATACGTTTGTAATGCAAAATTTACACCGCAAATTTCGCGTGCTGTGGTACTCATTTTTTGTTCCTCTTTAGTGTAAATTCTAGAGTTAAAAGACACTATTCGTTTCCCTTCTGGAAAGTCTTGGACAAAAATTGAGCCTACTCCTATGGAAGAAGCGTCTACATGCACGTGGAAAGGGTGTTTAGTATCAGGTATTGCTAAGATAGTATCTTCGCCAATACTGTCTTTGATGTCATTAAACAGTTTTTCGTGTTCCGTTGTCCATACAAACTTAATTTCTGTGGGGGTTAGGTCATAAAATGGTTTGCAGTCAACTTGCAAATTTTTGATGTACATGCGGTAGAATCCTGAGCAACCTAGAACTCTCATGACATCACGTTTGTTTTCAGGCAACTTGAGTGCTTTCAAATCTGCTACTCGCTTCTTGACTGGCTGTATTCCATCTTTACCTACTACGTGCCCTAAGAACTGTAATTTCCTAGTCTTTTCTGGTTGAGCTTTTAACCCTGATTTCCTTAAGAGTTCATGGTACTTGTCAATTATTTCAAACATTTCGGTTTCATCTTGTACTTGCATGATGGTGTCATCAATGTACCTTATAGCTTTTTTTCTGATTACTGGTGGAAAATGAATTGTCGTTATAGGGCTGGAGAAATTAGGTAGACAGCGTAGTCCATAAAATACGCGTTCAAATGTGTATTGCTTTGGACCAATTACAAAACTTACCAGCTGTTTGGTTTGAGGCACTTGGTTATAAATTGAACAAAGATCACTGGTTTTGAATAAATTACCTTTAAGTCTAGTTAATAGGCTTCCGATTGGTTCGAGTGGCCATGAATATAGGCTAAGATCTATTATTGAATTCAAATATTGGGCGTCCCTTGCCAGTTTTTCTGTGTTCCCCTGGGGTAGGATTATGATTGGATTAATAAATTCTAAACCCATTTCTTTATCATTATCCATTTCCCAGATTATACCTCTTTTACACAGATGTTCCAAAAAGGTTTTCTAGTTTTTCCTGATAATGTAATGGTACTTTGGACGGTCTCTGTTTTGTTAAAGTTGAATTTGGTAAAAGTTCGACATGAAAATTTTGCTTGATCTCTCCAACATCGTATTTTTGTTGAGAGTAAACGTCCTTATTTTTAATTAGAGTTCTCAGTAATTTGTCTAAGTTTTCGTCATTGATGTCAGCTTGACTGAAATCGAATTTTTTGAGAAAAGTTTGATCGGTTTTGTCAAATCTGTTAAGTTTTTCCTTGGGAAGCTCAACGGGTCTGATGTTCTCATCAGTTGTTTCTAGTTGCAGCTAAGATCCTTAAGGTCGTCGCTAAAGTCTGTTTCCAATTCTTAGTTGTTGGTAAAATCTCGCTGTCTTTTGCGCTTTTCTGTTTTCTTTTGTTTTTCAGTGGTTTTGTTGGTTTCAAATAAATTTTGAATTTTTGAAATTTTTGGACCTTGGTTTTCACTAACATGGAATATTTGATCCCAATTAGTGTCACTGTTCATTAGGTGGTTTATGAATTCAACGTTGTCAACTACAGAAAATTCTTCCAAAGTGTGCCCAATAGGACCCTTTTGAATGACAAGAATGTTATTTTGAGGATTGTTTAGCATTTTTGGTAGTTCTTTTTCTTTTCTAAAAAACTGAACATTGTAAGTATAAATACCTTGAGCTTGCAGTTCACTTCCAATTACAAAAGAAGTTCTTTTTCTGAAAAATTCGTTTGGTCGTCCAATTTATATTACGCGAGTTGATTTTGGTGCTAATGATAGCTGCTGATCAAGAGTTACAATTTTGTAGGAACTAACGTACAGATAGCTTTTGGTTTGGTACCTAGATAGTTTGACGGCTACTTCAGGGTAAGTTTTCAAGTCAATTTTTCGAGTGCTTACGTCAATGGATTTTACAGTGGATTCAAGGAAATCCATTCCCAACAAGTTCGGCTTACAACCATCTTTGGCTGAAACCCATGCGGTAAATTCCACTTGATACTTTCCTTCAATGTCGAAAGAAGTTTTAAAATTTATTTGACCAAGCAGTTTTAGTTTCTCACCATTAACCGCTGAAGTATGATTTTTTGAAGCCTTCATCTCAATGTGTTGTGAGTTGCACAATTCAATGTAAGTGTGGTAATTAATTATAGAACTTGATGCTCCTGTGTCCAATAAAAACTGTGTTTCTAAGCCGTTATTTTATTTTTGTCTCCAACGGATTGATATTAATTAATATAAATATATGAATAACTTGCTTTGCTATTAGTAGTGTTTATGAACGGAGACCTATCTAGTTTAAATACTCGTCGTTGTAGTTGTCCTCGCTGTAATAGCCTCCGGGGGTTTCGCTGGTAAAGTGGACTCGAGGGCTTCGCTTATCACTGCTATCTCTTGAATGAGTAGCATTGTTTTGTCTAATAGGTGTCCTATCACGATCCTGGTCTCTACTTCTATCACGATATCGATTATCTGGGGGGGGCTTGGGATTAGCTTGGAGGAGCATTGCTCTGTCTATCCCTACTATTTTGCCTGTTGCTATCTCTATAAGAGTTGTTTCTATAGTTACTTTGTCGTTCCTGTGACCGGCCATCGTTGGATGATGATCTATAATTGTTGGAAGAGTTTGATGGGTATGGTGATCGATGTCGGTATTCTGACTTAAAGTTGTTTTGGTAATTTGATTGATTTTGTTAATAATTTTTTCTGTGTCGGTCCCTAGAGTTTTGATTGTCATAACTGTTTGATCTGTAATTTTGTTGACCAGGTGAATGGCTCCAACTTCGTTTATAATTATCTGTGAACTTTTCTCGATGTTGAGGCGTGTTCCGATTTTCGTTTTTAAATTCTTTTTAATTAAAGCAATATGCTATTGTGGGACCTGAACGTTTGCAAAATTTGCACTACCTAGACTGGTTTTGTTTAGTCCTGGGATTGTTATTGTTGTAGGTAACGTTTATTTTTTGATCTTTCATGAGATTTACAATTTCTGTGAGTTGGTCCTTTAACCCTTCTATTTCTATTTTATTGTCAATACTTCTCGAAGCGGTACCCATGAATTCGCTGCTAACAGAAAAACTTAAGTCTTTAATTGCTACATGGTCCTGTAATTGTTGCCATGTTGTAGCTGGATTTACTATCAAAAACTGATGTGCCTTTTGTTTAAGTGAGGGAGGTGTTAGTCCTCTTACAAAGTACTCCATACATTTAGCGGTACGCTGGTCGTTGTTAAAATCAGGATCTGGCCAACCTTTTTCAACTTCTTTTGTTACTCGGTGACTATAACTTTTTATCAACTCTTCCGGCGGTCTTTTAATACCCTCCACTTCAATCCTTTTTCTGTACTTATACTTTGCATCAGTGAAACGAGTAATGAACTGATTTCTAATTTCGTTCCATGCTAATGATGGTCTTAAGTTTTCAAACCATTGGGCTGCTGGCCCACGTAAAACCGAACCGAAAAGCGCATTTTGTCTAGCGTCGTATGCTGCTTGCAAGTCAGCATCCGCAGGATCTCTTGTTCCTAGCGAGAAATGGATTTTTCTTTATATTAAGCTGAAAAGTTCTTGGGCATCTTCAGATAGATCTAGACCTGTAAATTTTTCTAACGCTATGTCAGGGTACGCAACAACGTTTGCTGCCATATTTTTTTTTAGTATATGAAAAGAATATTTTATATGAAAGTACTATTAGTTTGGTTAATTAATGTAGAGAATATTTTTGCTATAACAATTGAGTAATAAAACACTAATACTAAAGTAGAAAATTGAAATGTTTGTTTTGCGTTATGAATTTTATTTGTTTAGGACCGTTTAATGATTGTATTTTGAATTCAAAGTTTTTGCCGTTATCAGTGCTAAAAATTTAAACCGAAGAGTAAATATCAGTTCGCTCAACGGTAAAACTTAATGGCCAAGGGTAAGTATTTTCAGAGTGTTTAAATTCAACAGAGTATTGGTGGAATCTGTTTATTTTTGAAAATCTAATTTGTGTGACTAATTCTCTTTTTATAAGTAGTTTAACTCTGTTTGTTAAACTCGGATCGTCAGGAGAAACGTTGATGTATTTGGGTTTATTGATTTTAAAATTTTGTAAACCAAACAGGGAAGTTTTGTTTTGGTGGCTCATCCACACACAAGTTGATAACGTTTATGCTACTTCTATCACACTGTTATGATTTTTTAGAGCAACTAAAAGTCCATTAAAGTTTGGGTTAGTTCACATATAAGTTATATAGATTTCGGTCTGTGTTTCGTTAGGAAAATGACGGTAATTGCATAAAAAGTTTCTGTTCTGATCAGTTAAATAGTATGAAACTTTACCTATTTTGTTATGTTCTTTAATATTTATTTTTTTAAATTCTGAACGTTTAATTTAATATATGACGTAAAAATAACATATAGCAATTGTTTTTGTTGTTTTATTAATCTGTTTTTGTATGAAATTGCACCGAAAACAGTATAAAAACATTTAATACGGGATGTTTAGTACATCAGTAATAGTATTTCAGTAGTTATTATTGTGTAAAAATATGTATATAAAATGTTCCTAAAGTGCTTGGGTCTGTTAATGACTTCCTAAAGTGGGTCTGTTCCTAAAGTGCTTGGGTCTGTTAGCATGAGACAAAACCCATTTTTTGGTAAATTTGTGTACAAATTGGGTTAAAAAGCTAATTATTGACTAAATTTTCTGCAGGAATCTCGATCACACTGTTTTCAGTTTTCAATAAGTTTAGTAAAATCTGAAAATTAGGGTTCTCAGGTGCATAAGTTATATAGAAAATAGCGGGCGAATTGTGTTCAAACAAGTAGAAAATAGCTAAGAAGGTAATTCCGTCAGTGATGAATCGTGTTATTTTACCCATTTAAGAGTTTTCTATTGATGTTAGATTAAGATGTTCTATAATAACTATTTGAGTTTGGTCCATGCACTGTTTAAAACCTCTATTGGTTAAAATTTACTTGTGAAATCGGCTAAACTTGGGAAATGCTCATCAATGTATGCTATTCTTTGGCTCGAAATCTACATTGGGGGGATAAAATTTAGTTTAAAATCGGTTATTCTTTGTTAAATTAGGGCCAACTTGAGATTTATACGGTCGAATTTTGGTTAATATTTACTAAAATAATGTAAAAATGACGGTAAATTGGTTAAATTTTGTGTAAAATTGATTAACATTCGAGAGGAATGATGTTTTCAGGGCTTAAATCTGATTATTTTCTCTTAAATTATGATAAAAATGACGTTAATTTTGTTAAAATCTGGTTAATATTTGAGGATTTAGTTCAAAATGATGTTTATTTGGTTAAAGTTTGATTAATATTAACCCACCCGGATCAAGAAATGGATAAAACAGAGTGAATAATCAACTGGGGAAGGCTTATATTTTACCAATATTGGGTTAGTTAATGTGAAAATGCAACAATATGTGCTTAAATGTGTAGAAAAAAAGGTATAAATTACACTAAACACGTATTGGGGGGATGAATTCTGGTTAAATTTACGTTAAATTGTTTGAAAATGCTATTTTTTGGGCAAAAATTCAGTAAAAACTAGACATATGTTACTCTAAATATGATTTGGGGGGATGAACTTAAGTTAAAATTTGGCTATTTAGTGTGAAAATACTAAAATTCAGCTGTGAATTATGTAAAAATTGGCTTAAGTTTAGGCTAATTAGGTGTCGGGGCGGCGAAATGTGGATAATTTTTGGTTATTTGGCGTGTAGATGCTAAAGTTTAACCGTAAACATGGTCAAAATTGGTTCAGAAATACGCCAAAAAGGTTTTGGGGGATGGATTCTGTATAAATTTTGATTATTTAGAGTGAAATTACTAAAATTCAACCATAAATTTGATGAAAATTGGGTAAAAATTAAATTAAATGGGTTTTGGGGGATGAAATCTTGATGAATTGTGGCTATATAAAGTGTAAATACTAAAATTTAACCATAAATTCGATGAAAATTGGATGAAATTTAGGCTAAATAGGCTTTTTTTGGGGGGGGGGTGATTTTTGGTTAAATTTTGACTATAAAGTGTGAAAGTACATCAATTGTTATATAAATAAACTAAAAATAGGACATAAATTACCCCCACCCGGGTCAGGACAATTTTACAAAAGCAAAAAATCAGTTGCCTGTTACTATTTTAGTGTAAATTTAGTGTATTTTGGCTGTAAATCTGATATAAATTACTCTATTTGTTTGTCTATTAGTGTGCTTTCACTTCTGTTGTGGTGATTATTTTACTATTTTAAACCGATCGGATAGAAAAACAAAAATTCAGGCGTGATTCTTTCCTCTGGGCGCACCAGTTATCAAATTAGGCTGGGCTGCTACAGATCTCACGATACGGGATCTCTTTATGTATGCCAGTCTAACTTGACAAAAGATATAACAAATCGAAGGCAAAGACATATGCCTAAGATCTGTCTGTGCTATAAGTCTCAATTTGAAATTGTTGGGGGGCTGAAAGTGTTTAATTAATAAAAGAGTAAATATAAAATTACAGCTTACGAATTACCAGCTTCGTTGTTTTGATATCGAGATGAGCTGCGTAGCGATCGTTCATTTCTTCTTGTTAGTCGGATAGTTGTTAAGTTTAGACGAAAAAAAAACTTATAAGATTCAATGACGAAATTGTTTGTTAAGTTGTTTAAATTTTGTATTGTGAGTATCTTCTAGTTGAAAGTCATAAGCAATCTCTGTTTTGAATTTAGAGCTATTTATCAAAAAAAGGAAAGCAGTTGTCTGCTGCTGATTTCTGGTTGTTGTTTCTGTCTCTCTAATTTTTATCCGTCCCACTTCGCCGAGAGAAACTATAAATTCCTCTCCGCTCAGTTTGGACCGATAAGGAGAGAATTACAAAATAACGTTCATAGTGAGGTGCTTCTTAATTTTCCTATTGGCTGAGAAGTCAAGAGAATTAACTCTTATTTAACTCACGGAAAAATTATTGAAACTCCAAAAAATAATAAAAATCTAAAAAGCTGAGAGCATCAATTATTGATCAGGTAGGCGCCTGTTTTCTACTTTTCCCTTCTTCTAAAACCGCAACAATTATGGTTTTCTTGGGAGCTTTTTATGAGACACTATTGTTTTTTCCCCTGAAGCAATCTGCTTCATCTTTATTGAACTTGGGGGAAGAGATATGCATTGCAACTGTCAAAAGCAGAAGTAATTTAAATCAAAAGAAAGTGTCGTTATACAGGCCGCCTACGCTCAACAAGGTACATTTTCTATCCTGGATATAAGCGAGGAGATCCAGGCCTAAAGTTGTGTTACTTAAATAAGTCGAACTGAGTTGTTTAAATACTTGTGTACTGGTAGTCTTAACGAGCGTTAATTTGTTTAGCGCGTAGTAAAAGAATGGTTAATTAACGCCTAAATACGTTCGCTCTAAAGCGGGATTAATTATCCGTTCATTTGTAACGGCTCTTGTAATACTACAATTTCAATCAATAAAATTGAAGTTGACTGTTTTCAAACTTTTCGTTTAATAGTCGAACCAAAAAACTAGCAGTTGTTAAAGACGCACGCTTTCTCATTGAAATTGACCATTGAATTAATGATACCAAAATAACTGACGAACGTCGGGCGAATTGCTCTCAAACAACTCCGGGTGGTTGGCTTCTGTAGTAGCCAGCTGGGAATTTAGGGATGTTTGCATTAGGGGTAGGGGATTCAGCGATATGAGGAAGTGTTAGGAAGGCTCAACAAGAGGTGGGTTCAAATTGTCAGGTGGAGGAGGATTACAGGGTGGAAGGGCAGCGTAGTGGGATATATATTTGCTAAAAGGACTAAGTCAATACTAATACATTAATTAAAACAAACGCTTTCGCTATAACTAGCATCATCAGCTTAGGAGGTTTTAACCACCTAAAGTTGGAGTGTTTACAACTAAAATGATTTAAACTTATCATGGGAGTTTGTCACAATTATTCCATATTCAAGGAAATGGAATAAAATAGAATAAGAAATGAAAAACAGCAAAAATCTTGCAAAACTGGAAACAAGTTGGGGGATAGGACGACTGAGGTGGTAACGGTGGGAGGCCAAAATTTTATTATTAATAACCACCATTCACACCATGAAATGGTTTCCTGAAACCAGTTTTAGTGAAGCGCATACGACTTTATCAGTCAAAGAACTCAGAGTACGACTTTATCGCTCACTAAAAGCTCGATGAGAGTTTGTCTTCAAAAACTGTCGACATGTGAATAGAATAGACAAATACGCTGAATTTGAGAACAAAGTCGGACTGAAAAACAGAATTTTACCTATCATGTGGCGTTTCGTTAACGAAAGTTAATCTGAAAGGAACGTCTGCACATGACAACTGTTCAGTAGAAATAAGTGGACAACATTTTAAAAGTTTTTAAACGTTGATGACTGTAACTCATAACCCTGCGACGGAAGTCGCGAAACCACAAAACAACAACAACTAAAATTTCGAGGCAGAGAGCTTAGTTTGAACGGTTGAACATATGAATTAAAGAATTGAGTCTAATTTTTACTGCTGACTTGCATCCTATAGAACACTAATTATAGGACAAAAAATGATCATCGGAACAACGCGGACAAGGTACCTGGACCCGAGGCAGACAATACACTCCTTCGGAGCTGCAAACACACTAGAAGACTGGAATTCTCCATCAAAAACTATTGGCTACTCGAAGATTGGCTTTATGAATAATCAAATTCAAATACTAATTTATACTCTCTATTAAAAAAATTAGCATAAATTTAAATGACTTGAAACAAATTGATATGAATGACTTAAAATAATTGCTCTGAATGACTCGAAAAAAAATGCGGCATATTTTTAACACCAATAAATGTGAAATCTGTTTTTTTGTGAAAAATCACAGTATAACATAAGATAATGCTAAAAAATTTTCAAAAGCATGTCCCTTCATTGGAGAAACAAAAAAAAGATGGCTTGCTTATTCTAGGCTCATTAATTGGCGAAGAAGTGAGAGAACAATTTCTTGAGTCAAAAAGAAAAGAAATCGAAAAATGTAGGCGTTATTGACTAGATTGATACACACTACGCCTTTTGTAACTCAAAAAATGCATTAACGTTCCCAAAAGCAATGTTAATTTTGACGATATACAATTTTCCCAGGCTATTTTGCCGGCCAGTAGGGGAGGTCTGGGTTTTCCATCTGCAAATTTGTTAGCGGTTCCAAGTTTCCTGTTTTCTGCCAATGGCGCGAGATCTGCTGTTATGACACATTTCGGTGATGATCATGTGGAGAAAGGGCGTCTCGTGGCCCCCGAATCCTGATTAGAGTTCACTGGTCTCGGAGCTTGTCCTGATGACCCAGCACAAAAGTCCTGGACGACGCCAGTGTACAACAATGCCATTTTCAACCGACATTAAGAGGATATTCCTCTAAAAAGATTTATTTCCTTCAGGATTAGTTTACTTCATAGTTGTTATATGTGATAACTTGCAAAAATTTAATGTTGAAGCCAACTCACCAGCAACTCAGAATTCGCATAGGTTTTAGAATAGGTGTTAAGCTTTGCGAGGAACATGTGTGTCTGTGCCAAAAAGGTTGAACCAAATGGCCTGCATGGGTTGACTTGTGTCATAAACGCAGAAAAATTTTCGACACATGCGATTCTCAAAGCTCTTATTATGCAGACTCTCGCTTCCCTAAATCTTCCATCCTTTCTGGTGTCAATTCATTTGTTTCGGTTCGACGACAATAGACCTGATGGCACTACGCTTGTACCCTGGAAGTGGAGGACACAGCTAATTTGGGACGTCACGGCTGTCAATGCGTCGGAATCAAGTCGTTTAGGAGCTGGCTCCACAGCTAATCCTTGAACGGTGCCCCTGACGCATAAGATAATAAGTGCACCAGACATAGGCAATTTGACGAGGATGGCTAAGTGTTCTACCCGCTAGCATTCGGAGTACAAGCTTCTCAAATGCCGAGTGCAGAAAACCATTCTGAATCATATTCGCAACATGCTCAACGAGAATTCTACGGAGGAAAGAGCAGGCTGTTTTTTGAAACAAGCATGATTTTGCAATTCCAGTCGGCAATGCCGCTGGTGTGCTCAAAACTGTTAATGAGAAGGAAGATTTTAGTCAAGTTTACTAATAGTAAATCTGTTTTGTTTTGCTGTTGCTTCCGACACGTTTGTTTTTCCTTTTGATATTTATAATTGGTTTTATAAATGATTCTTCATAATTGATTTTCATTTTTTAAAGTTTATTTGATAACTGATCATGTGATCAATTTCTTTAGTCCATTCTTCCATTCTCTGACCTCCCTGCTGCACGGCTGGGCTTTTAGTGATGACACCCCCAATTTCTAGCAAAGCTACAAAGTAAGGTGATATCATGAATACTGTCTCACTATGAAAAAATAACAGTTCTTTTCATCCATGTATTAAAATTGTGTCCTCGTACTTCAATCTCCAATTTAATGACTTTGGTAGAGATGATGTGCATTTCTCATTCTATGGTACACAAAAGTTTGCTTCTTATATAATCCGTGTGATTGACTTCTTCACTCGAACAAGGCATCTCCGGATTCCTCAGAAGAGGCAAGTAATGCCGCTGCTAAAGCCAAAAACTACAAGCTTTTCAAGAGGCATGTTCTCGGCTTAGCAGTTATTGGCTACAACTTGTGCAAACCAAAAAAGAATCTCACGAAGAACATGTACAACAAGTTGTTTATCTGAATTGTTTATTTTACGCTGCCAAATAAAAAGTCAGTTTGTGAATTCACCAATATCTTGTCCTCCACTTTAAATGAGTCTATCGCAGAAACGCTAATATGATGCGCAATTGTAATGCCTTATCTCATTCTTGCAAAAACCAAAAATGAGAATGACTCTTCAAACAGTGTAATCCTTGCGAGATGGATCGGCCATTGGATAAAGTCTGACATCGGCTTTCTGTTTCTCAAAGCACAAGCTGTTCAGCAAATTTTTACTGAAGAAGCGAGCGAAAAGTGGTGTCCTTTCTCTTACTGATGAAGTTGGCAAGGAAAGAGTGCTGGATGTCTTACGCTACAGAAACCCGAATACCCTATTTGAGTTATCGTTTTGGCAATGGTGATCCAAAGATTTCGTCATTTCATCAGTCTATACTCATTGCTTCAATGTTTAGAAAATGTGCCATGAAGACGCACGGACGCCATAGTCCTTTATGTCTCGATTGCTTGAATGGCGATTGCTCCTGACACCCTTAAAGGCCTCATTATCGAATCTAGGCAAAATCTTAGTTATAAGAACAATTCGCATATCAACTTCTCATTTCACTTTCCTTCTTCTGTATAATCCATGTCGTCTTATAGCAATTTATATATGGCCCAATGTACGGCCGATAGGAATTGGGGAATTCTAACGCAAAAATTGAAAAAATGCATGTTAAGAGTGTCAAAACAGATCTTTACATAATAGTTGGAAATCGGCAACTGTGTATGAGTTAAAAGGGAAGAATTGAAAAGACATATTCATTCGTTGAGAGTTTGTTTTAAGAACACAATTTTGGGAGCGATCTTGCTTGTTGACGCAAAAAACTTGCTTGTCGAGACTTCAATAATCTCAACCTTGACCTTGCCCCGAAAGTCATTGAGAAGCTATGCCCTTCCTTCTTTGTTTTCATATGTAGTTCGCATTGTGAACCATCAAAACTGCTATTGATAAACAAACGTTACTCTCTCAGAAAAGTACAAAACAAGGTGACCACATGCAAAGTCGATGCATGGGATTGCCATAATCCGCTTAGTTGAGCTTCTGGATGACTGCTTCGTATTTCAAACTTGATTTGCGCAAGATGGTGACGCTGTCGGCTGTATTCACATCCTGAAAAATTACCAAAAATCATCTTTTTGAAAGAGCAATAGCTGAAAAATGATGGAGGCCTAAACATATTTAAACCAGAGGATTTTTTTAAAGAATATGTTCGATGATCAGTTCATCTTCCACACATTTATCCATATATCTACTTGAAGCAGTAATAGAGCAACAGCAATTTGTATATGAATAAAAATGGAGAAAGAGCTTGATATCAAATGGACAAAGCCAACAACTAAGAGGGAATTGAAAAAGAACGAGATTCGCTCCCTCATCTTAGTTAATTAGAAAGCAGCATCAAGCCGGTTGAATGCTATGGCTTTGAAGGGATATCCTTTCAACCTAAGAAAAAGCAAAAATTGTGATAGCTTAGACATTCGCTATGGTAAAGATGTCAGTAAACGCACACAAAACTTAATAAACTTAGATGGTTTGCGAATCTACTAAGTCATAGTGTCAGAATTCTGAGGTAAATTTCGCCTTCGACTGCTGAAAGCAGAATTATTTGCTCTTAAGTCAACGACACTTGATAATGATGCAAGATTAGATTCCAAAGCCAACAGCGTTTGGGAATCCATATGCATCCAAAAATACGCTGATGTATACATTTTCAACTTCAGCAAATGGTGTCCCGAAAAATTATCTAAGTCTACAGTTGTCACGAGTCTATAAAAAATGGACAAATGTGAAAGAAAATAATTGATGTTCAGAAAGCAACGTTCTGTCTGCTTGGCAATGCGTGCACTGGTGGAGCTGGACCATCAGGGTCAAAAACGCTGAAACAACTAGCATCAAAGTTTTCTGAAAGAATTAAAGTACTACTACATTAATTGAGCGTCTCGTGCAAATGTACGCTAATGATTATGAGTAAGTTTTGTATCTTCTTACTGAGTTTTTTGTTGCTAGTTGTTTTATGGTGGCCAACACGAAGGGAACACATATTAATTCTTCAAAAGTCTAAAATGCGTTGTTGATATTTCAAATTTTTAATTGCCTCAAGTTTTTTCAGGCGTCATTCGTTTCTGTTGAAAATCGCTGGAGAATTAAAATTTTTCACGACGAAAAAAAGATTTCTTACTCTAGGCCCAACAAACCTTTTGCTGTGATACCATGTTGAGGGCGTAAGCACTGCCAGTAGATTTGTATCAAAATTTGTCATCTAGCAACGGAATATTTTGTTTAACTTAGACTTCATATTATATGCTATGTATGATCTTCGCGAAAGTATCTTTATTTTCATTGTTCTGTATGTGCGAGTAACCCGCGTTTGCAGAGTAGACGCGTGGATTGAAATGTCTTTGAAAACTAGCATTCTTGCAAGTCTCCACTGCCAAGGACGATCCTCTACAACAACCATTTACAACGTCGACTTTAGATCCTCTAAAAATTTCCTGGAGTTGCTTGTTCCTTTAGGGTCCAGTTCAAATTTTGCCGCCTTCATTTTACAACCAAAAGACTAGCCATGATTGAAAAAATCAGTGAAAACAAACAGTAGGTTTCCGATCTTTCTACCTTACAGCATTGGATCGCGAACCACTGTTCCGTTGTTTTAGACCTGCACATAATGTCATATAATAGAAGTACGACAACACCATACACTACGACGGCGACAAAAATTTCCAGCATAGTGCTTCCTTTGGACTGCAGACAAGTGACGTCTACAAACAGGTGCGATATGGGTTTTTTGAACTTTGAGCCACGCAGTGCAAAGCGGGACAAACACTTTTATAAAAGATAGTTGTGGATTGAGGCACTTGAAAGCCTCTTTTCACTGTATCGGGGTCATTGCTTCTTTTTCGGAGGCTTCAATATCAGGGCGCATTCGATGAATAACAAATTCATTCCCACAGTTTTGGCCCAGGTTCCAATAATTGAAAAAATTCAGTGCACTTCGCGATGCACTTTCCAATGAAGCGGCAAAAAACTTCCACCACCCTAATATGCAAAACGTCAGTGTTTTTGGAGAGAATTATGAGGCAAATGCGTTATTTGCGGCCAATTTATTCCTCAGGAACGTTCTAGTTGGCAAACAAGATGTCTTTTTTTCGAAACCTGATTTAGGAAAAATTCCGATAGCTTTTGCTTTCCTCGAAGGATCAGACAGTTGGAGTTTGTATCGTAGTACTTTGAAGTCTTTAACCCACATTTTGGCTCAAAGAAACTGGTTAGTCAGAGAAAAAAGACTCAATTGTGAAACGGTTTTCTGTTCAATTCAAGTTTTCTGATAGTAAGCCTTCTCATCATTCACTCAGTTCTTCCTTGGGAATTCATATCCGGATCAACTGAACATGTTGAGATTTCCGTAATTTTCCAATGTCCTCTAGAAAATGTCCAATCAAATTACTGCTTCCGGTGACTTCTTGCGTCAGATTATATCTTTCCTCGGGTCGTTGATTGTAAGATTTTTCCTCTCTTTTCTTCTGGCCGACTTCATAATCAGTTCACTTATTTCTACATTCTCTTTGTTTCCTTTTTAGCATTTTTTCTTGAGCTTTTGGATGAATTCTCTGTGTCAAGATTTTTAACATCTGGATCATTCGGCCTATCTCTCTTTTATTTTCCATGGTACGGCAATCCAGGTTTTACAATTTATAGGGGAAACATCCGGTCACGCGTTTCTCCTCCCTTTGCATTTTGCGCTTGAACTGCTGAGCTTTTTGAGTCATGGATTGCAAAGTTTGGCTTAAAATTGAAGATCAGCTTGTACTGTATCCGATTAAACTTAATAAAAAATTTCCGAGTCGGTTTCTTGAATAATATTTTCAGAACAATGACACTTCTTGAAGTTTCCTCTGTTTCATACCGATTCATTTTCAAATGATAGCTGGGATTACATAAATTCATGGCCTCCTTTGAGGGGAGGGTACTCTTTTTCGGCTTTTGTTGGTTAAATTGAATTGGCATATAAATTATGCGGCGTTTACTTGTTCTAGGTATTTTCATAAACTTCATTGATTTTGAAAAGATTCCTTTATTGCTTCCAGAAGATTTGCAATTTTCGCATGCTTGCTGTTTTGATTGTTGGATTTTTGAATGCAGAATTTGTTCTTCGTGTCTTTTGCAGTTAACACACTCTCTCTCTCTTCAGGATTCAGTGTTACCAAAATAACCAGTATTTTTCATCAATTCACCAAATACCTCTGGTTGTTTCGGAGGTGGAGGCACTGACAGCATGAAATTTTGATCGTATCTATTGGGGAAAATTTTAAGAAAAGGAATGCGATTTGTTGTATATACCTACACAAATCTCCAAATGTCATATCTAAACATTTTGAAATTTACAGGCAAAACGGATTTTCGGATGAGAATCGTCCATAGATTGAACATTCCAAAAAATGAATTTCATATGAAAAATTGTGATGATTTGAACTGCTTAGGCGCGTACGTATCCCAGTAATAACTTTTTAAAACAAAAATGAAAATGAGGGCAAATGGAATGCTTAACCTCATAGCAGGATACGGGAAAGAGTTTCTTGTACGAAATGAGCTGAAATTTTCACAACAAAAAAATTTGAAAGCTCATCCGTTTCCTGACAGCTCTCCTGCATTTTTGAAATCAGCAATTAGGCGAATCAAGAGCAGGGAAAAAATGAGGAAAACGTGTTTTGCGCCCTATCGTGACCAAATTTAGAAATATCGATCCGCAATTTTAGGGTACAAAATAAAAATTCACACGACGGTATTTACGTACGTTTCAAAAATTATAACAATTGTAATTTGAAATAAGGTACTTTCTTCTTGCGTTTTACTTCCTTGGATGAATTCCTCAAATGTCTTGTCAAAATGTGCACAATTTCAATTAATCAAACTTCATGCAAGATGAAACCCAACACTTTAAAAACATTCACAATAGACCTATACATAATAAATTTCTATGTCAAAATGTATAATCAATGAACTTTTTAAAAAACAGGAGAAAATGAGGCCTTTGCAATTTTATCCCCCAGGTTTCAGATTAGTATGGCACAGCCCCTTGTAAACATATTGAAAGGCTCTTTAATAGTGAAACACCAAAACATTTAGTTCCAACTTGATTAATTCTTTAACTTATGTAGCGAACATGAAAAGACCAGATTCATCACAGAATGAATCATGACTAAAGCTTTTTACTGACTAAAGCAACAAAAACACGTTTGCAATGTTCTTGGGATGGCAAGAAATTTTTCTATTGTTTTTCCCAGCCGGAGGTTGGTGGCAGAGCAAATCAGCGCTGAATCAGTTCATAGACATTCTGTTCTTTACGATGACCAGAACTCCGTTCATATCACAATTTACAATGGCCAGTCTGACTTTTGAGTAAATTTTACTTAAAAATAATCAGTCGAAACCACTAAGCTTATTGGGCTGGTGTTAATTGCCAACGAACTAGCTTAACGAAAAAAAATGTATACTACTATAGTAATTACCAGTTATAATCTACAAAAGTATGGCGTTCATCAGCTCAGAAATCATTTTGGGGTATATGTAATTTTCAGAATACACAGGATAAGTTTAGCCTGGCCGAACTCTATGACCTCGACATAATCATAGCGAAGGAAAACTGCACATAAAGAAATTTTTTTGGAGATGCAATGTTTTAGAATTGAATTAAATTTTCACTCTCGAAATGTGCTGCTTCAACGCTGAAATGCTCTGAGACTCAAGTCCGGATGATTTTCCTCTGTTATTTAACATATGATGCATAATTAATTGTAACGGCTGCTCTCCTATCAAAGACAAGGAAAACTTTACACCGTCCAGTTCGTTTCAGCGGTTTCAAATCTGTCCGGATACTGTGTTTTTGCAGTTAACTTTTGTGTACTGTATTATCCGCTATACTGTAGATTACCGTTGCATTACTTTTTGCTCTATTACGCTTTATAACTAATTGCACAGCTTTGCTGCTATAACAAACTTGTTTCTCTCAGAAAAACAAAATAATTCAAATTGAGACAATCAAAATTTTGTTTTTTTTTGATAATAACTCAAGTTATAAACCGAATTGAAGATTTCCCGTTCCTAAAAATTGTAGCCCTATAACTTGGCTATAACTGAGCAAAGTTTCAACCTGCTGCAGTTAGCAGTTGTAAAACGGGCTGTCCTACCAGTTGCAAATCTGATAAAAATTTTTTTTTCTAAATTCAAAGTTAGCAAGTCTCTCTATTGGTTTCAATAACACCAAGGTTGAACTAGAGTAGGCTTCGTTAAAGCCAGTAAAAGAAACTGACATTATGCTTTGCACAAAGTTTCTCTTACTTAGGAACTTTGTTCCTCAGAAAGAATGTTTTGAGATTATCAAATTTAATTCTTTTTTCACAAGTCAAAGTAAAGTTAAAATTGCACAATCACTAATATGATCTACAGAAACAAGACACGATAACAAGTAATTTACCGCTCAAGAAAGTGTGCTTCAATACGCACTGTATGTGAGTTTAAAATAACCAAAATTGCAAGTTTCAACTGATTTTTGGTTATTTTTCAAGCTCCTTCCATGCTGGTAGTCACGTGGATTTACATGTCAAATTCAACTGTTGATTGGTTTTAGATAATAATGTCGACAGAATGTGAACACTTTTCCATAACGTCATTTTTTCAGTGTAAATTTGATGTATGGGAAGTTTGTTAACCATGTAGAAGTTTTGTCGAATATTCTGTATCAATAACAGGTTGATTCGCAATCCAATCGCAAAGAATCTGCAATACTGTTAAGTCGTAGTATTGTTTTGCTGGTGGTTGAGGTAGTTCGAGTTTGAGTTATAGTTTGACTTCATGAATGACGATTGCGAAAAAATAATAGTTGCTAAATATAAATGTTGAAGAAATTGAACAAATCCGTATGACTTCAATAGAATGTAGCATTAAATTTCGCTTGTCACGCTATTCTAGCTTTAGGGCTTGAAATGACCTTGAAGTGCTATTCAATTTGATTTCTGAGTTGTTAAGCTCAGCCGCAATATCGCCGGCCCTGTTTTCCATCGCGAAAACATCTTTTCCAGGTAGTACTGGGGCGAGCTTCACTACTGGTCTCTTGTACACTCCGTCGTTCGTTCGAACTATAGCTGATCGAATCACACCGTTTGACCCATCGATGGTCTCCGCAACTCATCTTAGACTGTAATTTCTGCGTTTATCGCTGTCTTCGATCAACCAAACGAGATCGCCTTCTTTAAGGGTTTCGTTTGCCGTAGATCGCCATTTTTGCGGATTATTCAGAGTTGGCAGATATTCTTTACGAAATCTGTCCCATATGAGATTTGCATGGGCTTGAGTTTGTCGAAAGAGCTTTCGATGATCAACAAATTCTTCTGCGCACGGTAGATAGGGTAAGCAAACGTTCCTGTTGCCAAGCAAGAAGTGCTTCTAAGTCATTAACATCTGAACTGACTGGAGTCAAAGGTCTTGCGTTCAATGTCTGCTCAACAATACACATCGTTGTTGAAAGAATGTCCTCGGTGACTGATCTATTCCCCAACACTGCATACATTGCTTTCTTGCAACTTTTCACCAACCGTTCCCATACTCCTCCAAAGTGAGTTGCTGCGCGTGGGTTGAACTTCCATCTGATTCCTCGTTGAATTAGATGTTCTTCGATCCCTTCTTTGTTCCATGCCGCAACGTACTCTAGACATTCTTTTTCAGCTCCAACAAAGTTTGTTCCGTTGTCACTGATGATTGTTTTTGAAATCTCATTATTGCATTGAGACAACTGTCTGTGTCCAACTTAGGTACCACTTCTATATGCACCGCTCTCATAGTTAGACAAGTAAAGAGACAACACCATCGCTTTTCATTTCTTCGCCCAATCTTCACAATGAAAGTGCCAAAGTGGTCAACTCCAACATTTGTAAAGGCTGTTGAAACATCTAACCACTCTTCGGGTAGATCTGCTATCGTATGTGCTCTGCCTTTTCTGCCGGTAACACACTTGTTCGTGATTGATCTTAAGGCGTTTCGTATGCCTAGTATCCACATCTTCTGCTGAACAATGTTTCTCACATGCTCGGTGCCTTCGTGTTGATTGTCCTTGTGCTCGTTTCGCAAGAATAATTCAACCGCGTGATGTTTCCAATGTACCAAAACTGGATGCTTTGCATTGAAGTCCAATTGACTTTTACCTATTCAGCCTTTGGCTCGAATAAGTCCTTCTTCGTCTAAGAAAGGGGAGAATTGTAGGATTTTGCTGCCTTTTGGTATTTTCTTTTCAGCTTTGAGAGATTTCATCTCTTCACCAAACTGTTCTTGTTGTAGTAGCTGGAAGATTGTTGCTTTTGCTTTTTCTCTTTCTTCGATGCTGACTATGAGTTTTGCTGATTTGTATCTCCTTAATGCTCGCCGTACGTATGCCACTGTATTTACTAGTCTGTTGAAGTTACTGAATCTTTCCCACTGGATAACAGCTTTCTTCTCTTCAGCCTGTATCATGAATACTGATGAGGGTATATTCTCTTCATCTGATGCAAAGATTAGGTTCACCTGCTCCGGCCATTCACTTTCTGGTCGTTTTAACCAGGCCGGCCCAGTGAGCCACTCACTTCTCTTGAGTTCTTCAATGTTGATTGCTTTGGTGCCAATGTCCGCTGGGTTGTTGATACCGATGACATGTTTCCACTGTGAAACATCAGTTGTGTCTAGTATCTCAGCTACTCGATTGGCCACAAACACTTGTTGTTTGCGATGGGAACTGTGTATCCACTGCAATACCGTAGTTGAGTCTGAACAAAAACTGCAACTATTTATCTTCATTACATGTTCCTTGACTATCTGTTCTTTCAACCTCACTACCATGACTGCCGCTTGCAATTCCAATCGCTTTATTGAAAGATGCCTCATCGGTGCAACTCGGCAGTTTTCAATGACAAATGCTAAGTCAGCTGAGTATTTTTTTGGTTGTGAACGTAGACAGGCCACTGCACACATCGTATCTTCAGATGCGTCAGCAAACACATGAAGCTCAGTTTTATCCCTCTCTCTGTTGAAGTATTTTCTATCGATGCTTGTTTCAGCCACTATTGGAAGTTGTTCTTTCCATCTCAGGAATTCTTCTTCACTAGGCTCCACTTCGTTGTCCCAATGTTGTCCATTCTTAGTCCAGATGCCCTTCAGAAGTCGTCTCATATGAACACTGAACGGAGCAAACAATCCGATCGGGTCCAATACTGAAGATACCAGTGACAGAATCTTCCCCTGGGTTATTGGGGTTTCCACTTCCTTGTTGGTACCTCTACACACTTGAATACTGTCCTCAGTAGCGGTCCATTGTAGTCCTAGCACTGAAAATCCCTCCGTACTGGGTTCCACTTTGACTTGCTTCGTGTTGCTGATTGACTTCAAGCCTTCTGGGATTGCTTCGGTAACTGCAACATTGTTGCTTATCCACGTCTTCAGTTCAAATCCATGTTGTGAGAGAAGAGATTGTAGTTGATTGAAAACTTCAATTGCTTCTTCAGGGGTTTCTACCGATTTAATGAAATCGTCCATGTAGAAGTTGTTTTGTATTGCCTTTGCTGCAATCGGATACTCTTTTTCGTTGTCCAGTCCCACTCGCTTGAGAGCATAGTTTGCACAAGTTGGAGAAATTTTAGCTCCAAATACGTGACGTTGATATTCGTATATCTGAACAGGTTCGTTAGTTCTTGGACGCCATAAGAACCTCAAGCAACTTCTATCCTGTTCGGGAACTTGCACTTGTAGAAACATCGATTTGATGTCAGCTGTCAGGGCTATTGATCCTTCACGGAATCTGAATATTGTTCCAATCAACCCATGTAGCAGATCAAGTCCTGCTAGTAGCTTATCATTTAGACATACTTCTTTGTACTTTGAGGCAGCATTGCAAACACGTCTTACTTTGCCAGGCTTGTTCGGGTTCGGCACTTGATGGTGTGGCAAATACTATTGTTTCCCGAAGCTGCCTTTCACTTCGGACTCGTCCAAAATCTTTAGCAATCCTTTTTCTACGTCAGTATCTATTGACTGTTGATACAATTTCTTCCGGTTTGGGTCCCTTTGGAATCTTCGCTCCAGTGACTAAAGCTGACCCAAGGCTGAGCTGTAGTTGTTCGGTAGGTTTTGCTCTGGTTCACTCCACAGCATTCCCACTTCGTACCGCTCGCCTGTGAACTTTGTCGTACTCTCTAGCATCTTTTGTGCCTGCAGTTCCTTCTTTGACTGACTGAAGACGTTGATTTTGGAAGCATAGGTTTCTATGTCCCACCAGGTTTGGATATTCTCAGCCACTTTCACATCTTCAGTGAAGGCGAAATGACAAACATTTTGTCTTCTTTTGCCCGTCATGGGTCCACTGACTACTCATCCTAGCTCTGTTAGAACGGCAAAAGGTTCACTTCCTGTTCCTATCTTGTAATTCAATGGGCGTTGTAGCTCATAAGCATCTTGACCAAGGATGATGCCAGCTTCCATCAAGTTGAAGCTTTTGTTTGGTAAAACACTCAAGTGGTTGAAGCTTTGCTTCAACTTGTTGTAGTTGCAGTTTGTGATTCCCAGGGAGATTGACGGGTGGGCAACCGCTTCGATTGAATGCACCTTTGAATGTAGTCCCTTTATTTTGAGAGGAACCTTTTCTTTCTTCAGGTCCTTTGTTCCATGTATGCCAGCTATGTTGAGCGTCACATCGGTGCCTTGGGCTCGTAACTTCTCTTGCACAATTTGATCGATGAATGAAACCGTTGATCCACTATCAAGAAGAGCGTATGTGTACAGCCGGTTGCCACCGCTCTGTATTGAGTCAGGAACTATATGAAGAAAGCTAGTAACTTCGTTACTCTGGTTGATTGTTGCTGCGCTTACGTTGACTGCGTGATTGCCTTCGTCCATTTGGTTTTTTGAGTGTAGCAATTGGTTGTGTTTCTTGATGCATCCACTGATGCCGCACGCATTGACTTTAGAATCTTTGATTGCATGTCTTTGCACAGACATCCGTAACATAAGCGTTGCTTTCTCACTGCTGCGTACCGATCATTCACACTCATGTTTTTGAATAGTGGACATTATTTTATGAGTGCCATCAGTTAACGGACAGTGATCACTTTGCGTTTGCTTCGTTTCTTTCACGTTCGAGCTTGCACTGAAGTTCGATGTTTTCGAGAACCGTTTGTCTCTATCTGTGCTTCTTCGGAATTCTTCTCTTCGCTCTTCCTTGAAAGTTGAAAACCCTTCGTGCACGAATGCTATCCTAGATAGCCATTTTTCAAACATAATCCGATCAGGCCAATATTCATCTTTATCATCAACATAGAACCACCACTTCTCTTTGAGGTCTTGGGGTAATTTATCTCCTGCCATATAAAGTGTCGAGCTTGATTGCAGATCACCAATCTGCTTGTACTCTTCGAGCATATTCACAAAGTTCGAAACAATAACTGAGAAACTGATCAGACCTGTTGAGTCGTGTGGTTTCACCTGACTTGCTTTGCGAAGACTCTCCAGTTGTGCATCAATGATCACATGAGGCCTTCCAAATTTCCTCCCCAGAATACTCCATGCAGCACCATAGAACTGTCCAGAACAGCCCATTCCAGAGATTGCTGACCTTGCCTTGCCTGTCAGTAGATACTTCAGATGGCTCATCTTCTCTGAGTCTGGTATTGGTCGTTGATCCACTGTAGCAATGAACATACTAGACAACTCCGGTCATTCGAGAGGGTTTCCGTCGAAGTTGTTCAACTTCAGCTTTGGTAGGTTACTACTACCTGAATAGCCAGTGCTGTAATGTAATAGACCATTTCTGGGGAAAATGTCTCAGTCTTCAACACTTGAGGATCGGTCTCGTGAACTGCGATATCGTGAGAAGTGACTATGCCTGTTCACTTCAGGGGTTACTTCGAAGCGAGCTGTTGATCGTTCTGGTCTTAGAAGGTTGTCGATCCTGTTGGCCCAGTCTGAGACATTTCTCTCCTTTGGGGTCCAGTTGAGGGGTGATTTGTCTCGAGCACTGGTTGATTGGGAACGAGCATCATCGTTCTCTAATGCTGTTCGCGCTCTAGGTCGCTTGGGAACTTTGCGCTCTAGGTCGCGCTCTTCCTCCAGTAGTTGATGCTTGGTTTCCAGTTCCTTCATTTGCATTTCCAGCTCTAGCCTCCTCCGCTCAAACCGTGCTTGTTCGAGTCGCATCTTGGTTTCGAATTCGATATCGAATTTCTTCATCCTTTCCTCTCGCCTTTTCTTTGCTGATGATGTTTCCGAAACTTTCTCCGTCTCTTGGCTACTTGCTGTTGCTCCATTTTGCACTGTTTGAGCAAATGGGTTGTCCGTTGGGTAATTTTTGTTGCTCTCGCTGTCGTTCACTGCTTGGGTTGCGTTGCTTTGCTCTGCATTAATTTCTGGTTGCGTGCCTTTGCTTATATATGAAAGCCAATGATAGTCCAAACTTGCTTTGCACTTCCTTGCTTCTTTCAGATGTTCTTCAACGAAATTTGCTTGGTAGGACACAAACTTGTTTCGATGCTGCAGTTGCTTGGGTATTTCTTCCTCTAGGAGGTGGACAGTCTGTTGTTAGAGGACCTTTAATTTGTTGGGTCGATCTGAAGCTTCAATTATTTTGTAGCCAAGACTTCTTTTAGTGTTAACTTCTTCCACTAACTCTTGAAGCTTCTTATCGTACCTGTGAGCTGTTGATTGAAGCTTCTCTCTGCTGGTTGTGCTTGACTTGCCTGGTTGCTGTTCGCTTTTGCTTTGTTGGTTTCTTTTGAGCAGGGTTCGCACTTCAATTTTTTTATTGAATTGCACTCTTCTCTTCGCCTGTTTCGAACTGCTTTATCCGCTATACTGTAGATTACCGTTGCATTACTTGTTGCTCTTTTACGCTTGATAACTAATTGCACAGTTTTGCTGTTATAACAAACATGTTTCTCTCAGAAAAACAAAATAATTCAAATTGAGACAATCAAAATTTTGTTTTGTAGCCCTATAACTTGGCTATAACTATGCAAAGTTTCAACCTGCCGCAGTTAGCAGTTGTAAAACGGGCTGTCCTACCAGTTGCAAATCTGATTATAAAATTTTTTCAAAATTCAAAGTTAGCAAGTCTCTCTATTGGTTTCAATAACACCAATGTTGAACTAGAGTAGGCTTCGTTAAAGCCAGTAAAAGAAACTGACTTTATGCTTTGCACAAAGTTTCTCTTACTTAGGAACTTTGTTCCTCAGAAAGAATGTTTTGAGAATATCAAAGCTACTTCTCTTTTCACAAGTCAAAGTAAAGTTAAAACTGTACAATCACTAATATGATCTACAGAAACAAGACACGATCACAAGTAATTTACCGCTCAAGAAAGTGTGCTTCAATATGCACTGTACGTGAGTTTAATATAACCAAAACTGCAAGTTTCAACTGATTTTTGGTAATTTTTCAAGCTCCTTTTATGCTGCTAGTCACGTGGATTTACATGTCAAATTCAACTGTTGATTGGTTGTAGGTAATATTGTCGACAGAATGTGAACACTTTTCCATAACTTCATTTTTTCAGTGTAAATTTGATGTCATGGGAAATTCGTTAACCAAGTAGAAGTTTTGTCGAATATTCTGTATCAATAACAGGTTGATTCGCAATCCAATCGCAAAGAATCTGATGCACTACTGTTAAGTCGTAGTATTGTTTTGCTGGTGGTTGAGGTAGTTCGAGTTTGAGTTATAGTTTGACTTCATGAATGACGATTGCGTAAAAATAATAGTTGCGAAATATAAATGTTGAAGAAATTGAACAAATCCGTATGACTTCAATAGAATGTAGCATTAAATTTCGCTTGTCAAGCTATTCTAGCTTTAAGGCTTGAAATGACCTTGAAGCGCTATTCAATTTGATTTCTGAGTTGTTAAGCTCAGCCGCAATATTAATAAAAATTCGATTAAATAGAACATTATTTTTAGCATACACAGTTCCTAGCACTTTTTGTACATTAGCATAAGACTCGCAAATTCAGTATTTGTGAGCATATATTCTTAATGCATAGTTAATTCCGAGGATCGACTTGCTGATTTTTTTCGCGCCCACTTTTATCAGTATGAGAATCTGTTCTGTGCAGTCCTGTTGCGGTCTGTTTTTTTCATGCTGCGAAGTCAAAATGTGGGCTATCTAGTTTATCCTGAATTTTTACTATGCGCTTCTTGCGTTTTGAAACTGACGAAAACCGACGATTCTTACGTTTAAATACCGACGAAAACCGATCAAAACGACGAAAAAAATCGTAAGGGCTTTGATCGGTTTTGGCGAAGTAAAACTGACGAAAACCGACGATTTCTTATGCTTGAATCCGACGAATTTCTCAACACGGGTATGATCATTGTAGATTTTGACACGATCATGATAATGTTCACTCTAAAATACAGAATGAAATATACACTGTGATTCATGGCTGAATAAAAATGTTAACTCAGTCTAGTCCCAAAATTGAGGGCGCAGCTTCTGCACCAATTTTTTGATAAACGTTTTAGCCATGAGGGTTCCTGGGCAATTTGGAATTTTGTTCACGGAAACCGTAAATTTGTAAACTTGCAAGCTTTTTGGCTTGTAAAGTTTAACGAGTTGGTTATGAATGTAATTATTTAAGAATACCCCGACGCTTATATAGCAAGATCTTGCAAGATTAGTGCAAATGACGCTTATCTTGAAATGTGCAAGATCCGGGAGCCCTATCTTGCAAGAACCTTACAAGACTATTGCAAGATTCTTGCAAGATCTTGCAAGACAGCCGTCGTTAATAGACTAGGGTAATAAATTAACCCAATAGGTCAGATATGTGCAGCTCGTCCTTGTGTACGACCCCTGGCACAATGTAGGCAGAATTTCCAGCTATGAGGTTGCGAATCCTCTTGACTGTGATTGGACTGTACTTGATAAGAGAAGTCAGACACATCCGGTGGTTCTAAAGAGAAATTTGATAATTCTATTTGCAGATAAATTCAGTAATTAATCGGGAATAATTTACAATGATTTTCAAAGTATTCTGATCATGTTTGTTTACAGCCGGAGAACAAAGGCACAATCGTCTTGATAAAGTTTTCGAAATGTTCCCAGTTTTTCACAAGAGTGCATTTCGTGAAAGAATCTTATGAAGATCTTTCCAAAATTCCAAAATTTTTGACTTATTTTTCATTGATTGAAACTATTGCTTCAACCCAAACCCCCCCCCCCCCCCAAGTGTTTTCATGACTTCAACTTACAAATAATTTCTTATTGTATTGACGGCATTATATTATACAACGAGATTATGTATATCATAGAACGCAGGCCTTTGGGGGTGAAAAGGTTACACGCCTAGTAAACTGCGGGGGCAAAACAGAGTAGATTCCACTGGTTTTAGAATGCATTGAATCAGAAGTGGATAAATTATAATTCCCTAGGATTCGAGGTGTTGCTTACTGGGAAGCTGTCGAGTGCATCTGGCACAATGATTGTGAACCTGTCTTCCATCTGGGATGTCTGCTGGTCCACATCCCCTGACTCCACAGCTGGCTTCAATCCCAACAGTTTTGAGAAGTACTGCTGGAATTCCTCACTTACCTAAAACAAATATCCAAAATGTGAGTATTTCCATTTCAAATACTGAAACCTTAAAAGTTGCAATTCTTTCCAAATTACAAGAAAAAAGTGCAAACTCTCTATCTTCTTTTATGAAACAAATTAACCCTTAAAACCTAAGACGTGAAAAAATTGTTTCTACACAAAGTATGTTGACTCAATATGACTCACGTTGGTGTGAACATTTTGGGGAAATTAATGAGCGATTGTGTTTGCATTTGCACATAAAAATCCAATCCATCGAATGCAGAGCGGTTTATCGAAAGTTGAAAACGTTACAATTTTTCCATTCTGTGACCTCCTCCTATGTGCATCAAAGCATTTTTCTTCTCCTGTTAAATAGGAAAATTTGGCCACACACTCTGTAATTTCGAGAGAACTACTGTCTGGCCTTCTAAATGCTCTCTTCAAAAAGAAAGACTTGAGTCATGGACAATTTTGTAATATAATTTTTTCTAGACTTTTTTCAATTGATTGTTTTGCGATTTTCAAATTTGAACACATCGACTGCAAACAATTCCATGCGAACAAAACACTATAAAATTTTGCATTCGAATGTTTGCAAATTTAGTTGACGTGGAAACTAAAAACATTTTTTGTCCTCTTAGTCCATATGTGAATATAAAAGAACCTCCCGGAGTTAACCCGAAGTAAAATTCAGCACGGACTCAGTAAATGTATCAAGATTTCTGGACAAGTCATTTTATAGTTTAATAATATTAAATTTCAGAAAATGTTTCTGGTGTTTTTCTTCTCAGACTGAAAAATAAACTGGGTTTGGTCTGCACAGAATGAAATTTTAATGACTCATGCACTGATTTTTATCTGGACAGCCTAAAATTCAGACAATTGTTTGTCTGCGCAGTAAGACGTACAGCCTGTTTCTTGTATAAGGAAAAACGTTGTCTGAACTACACAAAGTTCCAATTTAATAGAGTACATGAGCTGAAATATTCATTCAAATTTGCAGTTTTTGATAAAATCGATAAAAAGTTTGGGTTTTTGCCAGTTTTAAACAATTCATGAGCTGCAAACTGAACTCCCGGAGTCGCGCGCCAGTCCTATTCAGGGCATTTCTATTGCCAGTCCATATCACACCTGAGTTGTAGAATCGGGCTCAAACACCCAGAATCGAGCTGTGAATACACGTGTTGTATTTGAGCTGCGACCCGAGTTGGGACCAACCGTTAGTGGTCATTCACGAAATTCTGAAGCGGTTGTCGTAACTTGTACCTGCTTCAATCTTGCACAGCTGTTCCTTTATGTTAATATTCCGACAAAATCAGCCAAATTTTAAATTATTTTAACGAAGGATTAGTGATCAGTTTTTCGTTTTCAAATCAAATGTTTTGATATTTGTTTTGGTTTTGTAAAAGAGTTTTAAAATATTTCAGCAGTCACTGTGTTAGTAGTTGTTAAAGAAAATACTCATTATATTTGCATCTTGTTAACACAAAACTATAAAACTATTTAAAATATCCAATAGTTCTCCTACAGCTCTAGCAATGACTAATGTGATAAACACCAGAAACAATTAAAATAGAGTTTTTTCGATGATGCAAGCAACACAAGAGTGTAACTCTTTAGATATATTTAACAATAGTTATTGATTTTTAAAAATTTTATTTTGTCAAGGAAAATTGAATTTTGGGAGATGTTTATACAGAAATTTATATCAAACTAAAGAAAATGTCAGTCGTTCATAATTTCAATCATTTTTCGATTTTTGTAAATCTTCTTAAACGTTTTTCAAGTACCGAAGCATCTTTTCACAAAGACGAGGCGCCTAGTGCAATTCTTACAGTTAATCAGAGCAGTTTTCAAGAAATACTAACAAATAATAATTTTCTTTTTCGTAGCTAAGCAAAAGCACAAATTCAAATTTAAACCGTTTTTCAAAATATTTTCTCTGATAACTTTTTAATCTCTCTTCGCAGAAGACATCCATATTAAAATGATTTATAGCCAAAATAAACCAGGTCTTAACCAAATGCCTGACTACCATATGAATGCCTGACAACCAATAAAAAGAGTGAAAATTGTGTGCTTACAGGTACAGGTGATATGTATATGATTTTGACATTGGGGTCACTCAGGTCACACAACCTGCCCATCTGTCTGTTCTGCTCAAGGGAAATGTCGTCCAAATTGTACCTCACTCGAGCACTGTGACCTTTAAAAGAAGAAAGAAGTGATAACACGGATTAAAACTGTAGTGAAAAAACTAATTCAGTTAAAAAACACTATTAACTGATTCAGAAATTTCTTAACGCACGCTATTTAACGCCCGTAAGCGACTATTCATCCGAACAGGGCACATTTGACCAGATTTAATTACTGGTCAATGAATCCAACAATACCCTATCTACTGTTGCTAGACGAGTTTGATCATCGATCGAGCTAGCGCATAACTGCGCCCGGTGTTGAGCCGACATTGTACTGACTAAAAATTGCCGACTAACAACTTACGACCGGTCGCTTGCGTTGGGTATTTCAACAGAACAACCCTAGAATTTATTTCCCTACAACTTGAATCAATAAAATAAACTACGGTTCTGACAACCTCGAACGCTCAGACATCATGTATACGCCTGCCAGACCCCGCCCACTTGTAAATGTAGTAACCATTCTGCCAACGTCTTGCTCTGAGCCAGAGCATGTTATTAAGTGAAAAATGCAAGCAAAACGTATAACAAACTGCGTCATCGTTCTTACCCAATAGGAATCAACGTTTAAATTTCGTGTAAAATGCATTCTTTATCAACTAAAAAGCACATAAAAACTGGAATTGACATACTTTCAAAGAACCTATTCATTTTTTCGAAAAATCCTTCGAATAAGTCGTGTTATGATAAAATTGTTTCTTTTTTGCACTGTTTTGCACAGATTGGTGAACAGTTTTGATAATAAGTGTAAAGACAGACTGATACATGCCATAGGAGCATGAAAAAATATTCCGTAGAAGTTTGCTAATTGTTCCGACCCCTCTTGAAGGGGGAAGGAACTATATACTCAAATGGGTTTTCTTTGATCAAACAATTTTCGCCGATCGATATATTCATCGTAGAGAGTTGAAACTGGTATCATTAGAAAGCTCGTTAGGCGTAGAATAAAGAATTAAAAAGATTTGATCCGCTGTTTATGTTCACATTTTCCGGAATTTTTGCCCAAAATTTCGTTAATTTTGCTTAAACTTATGAAAATTTTTAAGAATATTGTCATTGATTTTACTTTTAAAGACAAAAAAGCAATGTTGATTATTCTGATTTATTTTTTTTTGTCAAAAACTCATATTTCAAAATTCAGCCTTTTTAATCAAAAACAGCACAAAATAGGCTGATTTAGTCCACTTTGATTGACTTTGCCTGCAGTAAACCCCCAAACAACACTAATTCAACTTTTGTAGAATCCGAAGGGGATAGTGTTACTTCAACTTCCGCTGAGAGTGATCTGTAATGGAAACTTTGCCGCTTTTTGCTAACTTTACTCGTTGAATATCAAAATGCAGAATTTACTTTTGAGTTTTCAACTAACAAATTATCTATATCTACAAAAGCCGAAAAATTAATTGTTCCTGACGGACAGTAAGCATTAGCAGGGCTACTTTTGTGCCAATCTTGACTGTTACAGTCCAAAAAAAAATTCGGATTGTAATCATTCGGTCTTTTTTTTTGAAAAAAGACTTTTTTAATAATAAAGAACAGAACATATCAGATCAGAGCTCAGGAGTGATAGGTCCAATTGGTTTCCTCAGCATTTAGTTTCCTACTTGAAATTTTATGATCGTTTCGACTCTTAAAAATAATTGATTTTTAAATAAATAATGGCTTAATGAAATTTTGCTCTATTTTTTTCTTAATTTGGTCAACTTGTAGCTTAGTGTCAGCAAAGAAAGAATACTTCTTCATTCTGCTCATTTAAAGTTTAGTCTCTTTTGCGGTTTTAAGCCTGAGGTTATTGTTTTCTGGCATTGATACTACTAGATTTCAGATTTTTTTTTGTTTTCAGATTTTTGACAGTTTTCAGGTTTTTTTAGTCACATTATCACATTATTGACAGTTCTCATATCACATTACTAGCGTTCAATTAAAAACACAATTGAACATATCAAAAAATCCTGAAAAATATAGAATATCGTTTTAATGGCCTCGACACTTCTTTCTTGAGGACATTAATTGATTTTTTTAATTTTGTCTTTAACTCATTTTTACTTTGTAGTTTCGATTGTATGAATTTTCCTGTAGAGTGATAGCTTGCACTGGCTTTTCACGGAAAAATAGATGAGCTGATATTCTGATAATAGTAGATAGCTGATGGCTTTCATGACTTTGAAAACAATCGTTTTCCAAAACTAAAAAAAAAAACTTTTTAATTTCTCAAGTCTGTACTTCTTATTTTACTTTTTGTTACATAATCTCGTTAATTACAGGACAAATATGACAAAGAATTCGGTATGACCTTAATGACTTCGACACCGGTTTTTCACAAAATGTAAATTAATTTGATTTTTGTAATATTTGAAGTTCTTTTTGTAGACGCAAGACATGTTATGGATAATTGCAGGTCTCAGAGGCTTATATAAATATTTCAATTTGCAATTAATGTTTTTCATGACTTTATTTCGGATATTTTTTTGGATTGACTTTGTTTCGGATAATTTATATCCAAAAACATTACCATGTTTTTGGATATAACTTTGTTTCGAAAAAAATCACATTTTTACATAATTTTGTTCTTTTCTCCTTTTTGTCTACTTGCTACATATTCAAAAAAAAAAAATGGCCATAAGCTACAATATCAGTGTTTGAAAAAGGTGCAATTGAAAATATTTTGAGGGCCAAAATATGGCTTGACGGTTTTGACAGCGTTTTCTTGCAAGTTTCAATTGAATTTTTGTTTGTTGTTTTTTGTTGTTCTTTTTAGCCGCTCAAAATAATGAATAAGGACAGGTCCTAATGCCCTTCTATAGAAAAATTGTTAGTCGTACCACTCTGGGATATTTTGCTTGTTTTCTAAAGGTTTTCATTAATTTGAAATTAATTGTTTTAAAAAAATAAGCGAATTTTTTAACTTTACTGTTTTTGATCTTTTTTGTCTAATTGTTACCAAAACTTTTTATGGACTGGTCCATATTGTTTCTGGTGATTTACAAGTTATTTTGTTTTGTTTTAGGTTTATCTGACGGTGTGTTGACTTTGTTATTAATTTTTGTTTTTTTAAAACGGACATAAAGTTTTTGATGTAATAATGTTTGTTGTTGTTGTTGTTGTTTGATTTTGCTGTTCAACTTGAGTAGTTTTCTTAAAATCGGCATATCACAGCAATCTAACGCTTCAATTTTTAGTTCGTTAAGTTATTTGCTTTGGAGGCTATCTTATCGTTCATACACAGTTTTTTGAAAAAAAACTTGGTCTTTTTTGGGTTTTTTGGGATTCCAAAAAAATAAGTTTTGGGTTTTTCTATCTGTTCCTCAATTGGAAGACAATTATGCCAAAATTGTGAATGGGCGGGGTCGGAACCTTATGTGCCATCGCACATTACCGTGCCGCCTTGTTGTGGTTTTTAAAACTGAATGTACGTTGACTATGTACTTGGCAAGGCTAATATTGTTCCGCGAAAAGGATAGGTTTGTTCAGAACACGCTGTTATACAAGTTTAAGTTGATGAAAATGAAAATTTACAAATGTGGTTTAATCAGTGATAAGAGGTAGATTCTCTTACTTAATTTCTAATTACCGATAAGCAGAAACAAATCTAGCCAAATAATTGTTCTTTCTGCTGACAAAGTTTGAGGTACAACGTGGAAATCAGTGATCTATGCAATACCTGGAATATAGAACAGTCGCAACAGAATTTCTGACATTTGGTTTGGTTCGCTGACAGATTGAGCAAAAAATGTTGTTTGGTATTATTGATTTTTTTGACAGTATACACATAGTGAATTATTAAAAACTTCTACATCGCTTTCGACTTCTTCAAGCTAACAAAATATTTATACACAATAATCAATTTTCATATTGACTATTTTACCGATAAATTCTTCAATAGAGTTTTGGAGAACCTAATGATTCTCCTGTATGTCCAATAGATTTCTAAACTTCTATTAAGAATTCTCTAGCAGCTCTTACTTAACATTAAACTTTCGGGTCGTGCAATAAAATGGGCTATTGTATTCAATGTTTTTTTTCTGGTATTTTTTCTGGTAAGAATGTGCTGTTAATATTTAATGAAAAATTGTTTTTTTTAATTATCAGCGGTTAATTACTAAAAAGCGGCTTGCAAGCTATTTCCGTTAGTTTTTAGTATTTTTTTCCAATGAAAATATGATCTAGTATTCCAATATCAATCTTTTAGATTTCGATTGGGGTTCTACTTTCGCTTATTTGATGTGCATGTCATTATCTTAGTTAAATCTTTGTTCTGTGTAAGAAGGATTTTGGGAGAAACATCGATGAAATTGATAATAACATGAGAATATAATTGCAGTAGAAATTTTAATGGAAAGAAACTATTTGTTTCCACTGAAAAGAAGCCCGAGTGATCCAGTTACTGCTTACCATTGGTGGAACAACTACTCGTGCAATGTTGTGCATTTGAGATAAGATTATATATATGGTTTAATTCTCTGAATTATTACGATCCATAGGATTTGGATTGCATTGGTGCCCTGTCAAGACCGGTTCACTTTTTTGTTTTCTCACGCCAATGGGAATTCAAATTATATGGTTATATTAATCACGCTGGAAAATTAAAATAAGCAAAAATCAGAAGAATTCAATTTTTGAGAAGAATTATTTACGTGCATCATATTGACTTCTGTTTTTAGTGTTTCATCTACTGAGTGCTATTGGTATGATCAATTTATGTTCTAACTGCGCCCAACTGCATTTGCATGTATTCCTATATGGCAGCAAATGCATCTCCAGATTTCCCCATTTTTTGTTTTGAAATATTCGCGAACATATTTTACTTATTTTTTAATCCTCGTTTTTTTCATTATTGACAGGCCTCTTTTGCTAACAGTGAATTGTAAATGAGCCTAAAAAATGTCTTAACTTCATAACTAATGCTTTTCACGAACTGTTTGCAAAAATTTTTATTTAATTTTTGAATTTGCAATAGTTTGTTGTACTTTTGCTGAGTTATCATTTAATCTCAGGAATCATAGATCTAATTGATGGCAGGAAACATAGGTCTGCAATGGGGCTAAGTTATTCAAATTAATTGTTTCAATGCTTTTTAAGGCCTTCTAGAACTTTAACAATAATTGTTTTGTTTTTTTTTATAACAAATCAATTCTCTTGTCTTGTAAGATTATCATTTTTGACGTGTCTCAATGGTTAGTAATGAATCTAACCATTTTACGAGTTCATCGCAATTGAATTTCATAACTTTGATATCATTTGTCTACAAAGATTTTGAGTTATTGAGTTTTTGTTGTTCCTTTGGCTGTCTTACCACTTAATCTGACTAATGGCAGCTGGCATCGATTGTCGAAAAGGAAAAGATGAACCTTATTAGTCGCTTGGTTCTAAAAACAATTTCTTTTATGATTTTGACACTTTCTTCCCAAAAATTTATTTTTCTTGCATTTTTTTAAGTGAGATGCTCTTTGTTTATAAAACGTTAAAATGAATATGTCAATCTTGCCTTCATTTAAAGTTTTTTTATGCCTCCTTCATTTAATACAGCTGCTAATGGGTATTTTATAACGTATTAGTTTCTGGTGTATGGTGTGGTTAAAGATTTGGCAGGTAGTTTTGTGGTTTTTGCACTTTGACGCCGCTAAATTTCAAAGAACTTCTCTTCTGTCATTTTCTTCACTTTTGGCCTCCTTTTGGTTTGTCAGTCAATGATTCGCACACGGTGGTTGTATGTACCCATTCTAAGTAAGCGTATTCTAAATATTTTTTATTAAAAAATTTTGATATTATTGGTGCTTCTTAAAAAAATGAAAAAGAAAATGAAAGAAAGCACGGAAAAAGAAATTTTAATTGCTTTCAGATTACGTGCTCAATTTCATGTATACGGTCTTGGGTTTTGTTGACCGCCTTAGTCTGAAGTTTTTGTAAATACGATGATTGTCAATGCATCTAATTGTCGATTAGATCATTCGATTGTTTGAATCGTATTTCCGATACCCTCTACTTTTACCTGTAAACAAATAAAGTGGAGATCAACATCGTCCTAATCAGAGTAAGAATTGGCTCATGTCATTCTTACAAGTATTTGATGAAAAGTAGGCACAAGAGGACGACAAATAAGCCTCCCAGCCTCGTGCTAAGGAATCCTGATGATGGTTAGTATGGTACAGTCAGTAGTAATCAGATGTTTGCTAACCTAGTGACGGAATGTGAATAATTGTTCGTTCACTCTCTTTCATGCCATCCCAAGTTGCAGCCAACAACTGAAAAATTCAAAATGCTATCAATAAATGACATCATTGGTCGAAGTCTGTCTGTGTGTTTTGACTTCGTTTTTCAACAACGTTTGACTCTTTAATGGAAACGCTGCAAATATTAAATTGGTTAATTTAGAGCCGACAAGGGCCTATAGGCCTGAAAACTGAGATTTCAAAACCTGTAATACCATAAATTGCCATTTATTATTTTTGGGTCACACTTGTATAGTTTAATAAGTAATTAAAGTTACAACTCAAGCGAACTTTCGAAAAGTTCCCGACATGCAAATGAACATCAAAATGCTCTTTTTCCTGTCCCAACTTAATCTACTTTGCTAATTATCATCCCATTTTTTTTTTTCACGTGTTTTTAATCTGAACTTTAGCCATCAAACTCTCTTTTTATAAGTTTTGAAACATTAGCTTGCGTTGCAACTTTATGGAAGACTTTAAATCGCATTGCTTTTTAAAAGGTGCGTGTAAAGATCATGAACAAATGATGATCAGAAGAATTTGTTGAGATTGTATTCAGTGATATATACCTTCATCCTGAGTCTATAGGAGTCAATAAGGGATCGGTTTGTGCTGACCAGTTGCTTCCTGATCTTGGACAGTTTCGCATTCATAATCCAGGAAATTGCTATCATGCCAGCCGCCCATTTCTGCTTTCTATAAACAATAACAACTCTATACATACAAAGACTTACAACGCACTGAATAAATTATGAATAAATGATAGAAATGACAGTCTTCTATAACTTCTGAAAAACGATATTCTGTAATTTACAATTTTGAGCAACTCTCAAAAATTGATAGAACCGTTTTTCAATGCCAAAAAATACCGGAAGTTTCGAAAACGCCTTGAAAATGGGGATTAGTTTACAAAAAACGTTCATGATTGGACGCATATTTTACTCAATTACAGCAAGCACGTTGGGAAAATACAATAGAATAGTATTTAAAGTTTCGGAAACAATATGATATGATAATCATCAATTCATTATTTAATGAAGCATATAATGTTCTGGATTTTTTGCTTACCTGTAGTGTAGATATGCACTTCTTTTAACATGCATTCTCCACAGACTCTGAATGAGAGTGGCTGCCGCATGTTGACCTTCAGTCGTCTTGAATCTTTGACCCTTGAAAAGGTCAAACAATTTTACCCTCCTATTGCCATCTCTCTTCCCACAAATCCCACCCTCACTGCTCCCTTTCCCTCCTACTAACCGACCCCGACCTCCTTGTTTATCAGTTATAACTTGTAATAATTGATTTTGATTTTGTCTATGATGGTTGATGAACTTTCGAACCTCCGGGTCCAGATATTTTTGGTCTCGGTAATTGCTCAAATTGGATAAAGTCGAAAATTTTGATAATTGGGATTTATTTCGTAGCAAAATGTCTGTTTCTGTGTAAAATTTTTGAAGCGTTCGAGGACGATTTTTTGACTCAGGGTGTAAAGTGTGAAAATGTTTTTGGTTTTTGCTCGATGATTTTGCTGAAAATTGTAAATTCACTTGACGAACTATTGTTTCGCTAATCGGTGAATCGAAAGAACTTCTAATTTTATGAACGCTCAAAATTCTGGGACTCAAAAGCTGTTTTGAAATGTCGGTTTCAATATCTATAAACTCTTTCCGGTTACAAAAAGCTGATGTATTCCGACGTTCGGCGGTATTCCAGAACTTTTTGACGGTTTTTCCGTTTCCCAAGTCCAGAATTTTGGGATTTGATGATTTTTCCAGGGCTACTCCGGGTCGCCGATATTTAACACCAGGTATATGTTTGAACTGGAATTCTGGATTGTAAAATATGACGTCAGATGGAAGAGGAAAAAGTAAATAGGAGCTTTTTGCGACCATTTTGAGTGGGAAATTTTCTATTTTGCGGTTATTTATGTTTATTAATAATTAATTGGTAAACAAAAAACGCAGTACGAAATGTCTCTGTTTTGTATCTCTGCCTTCTCTATTTTGTTCAATTTCAGTCCGGTTGAATGAATTGGTATTTCAACGTGTATCTGAATTAAAGGTGATGAAATTTGATTATAAAAGGAAGGTTCATCAATCAAAATGGACCATTTGTACGCTTTTATGATCTGAAATTTTGTTAGTATAGATACGGTCATGGCTCTCGTTGTTCAGTTCTTTTTTTGTTTTCATTATATTTGGCGATTCTAACCATGATTCTAGAAGTTATGAATTAGTCTGTACGAAAAATTTTTCATATAACGTCCTATAATGATGTTCCTATCTCACAAGATTAATTTTTTTCTTGCAAAAAGAATATTCATTGCGTAGCATTTTTAAGCACTTTATTGCCGTGCTATTTCTTAACAAGTAATCAATACATTAACATCTTGACAATGAAAAATGCGCTTGAAAAATTGTTGCTTTTTATTAAAAAAAAACAATTTTTTTTTTTACAAAAATTGTTGTTTTTCATTAAAAAAATTGTTGTTTATTTAATTGCCATAAACGTAAATGAAAAATTTTTAAATATTGTAAATTTTTAATGGGGATCCGGAAATGGGGTGGATTTAATATAACCTACCAGATTACAAGTTGTGTGGGGGGGGGATGGGTGGGGGGATTTAGCAATGTTTTACCTATGTTTTTTTTTTTGGGGGGGGGGGGTTGGCTCTTGAAGTTTTGGACTTACTGGAGTGTTCAGCTCAGTGAGTACAGTGTCAATGTTGACGATGGTCGAGAGGAGTTCATCTCTTGATGGACTGGTCTCTAATTCGTACTTCATAGCCAGATCTGCAAGTTTGTCCCCGTGGACTAGGGCCACTGTAATCTTGAATCTTCCCAGCAGCTGTTCCAGCTCACCCAAGACACGGATTATACTTAACATAACAAAAAAGTTAATAACTAAAAATAATCACAAATAATCATAGAAAGAATTAATAAGAAAAATACGCATAAAATTCTACAACTTCCATACGAATTAATTGACCTGCTAGTTTGTGTCCAGGTTATTTTGTAAAGATATCCAAATTTTTTGCTTCATATATTTGTATTCATGAATGGTTTTCGATCATTGTTATTTTTAGCAGACTTGCGATAAATTATGGAATCCCGGGTGACCCATCATACAACTTTGTTTGATTTCGTATTAGGTCATATACGATTTGTATAAATTATTGGTAGTCATACAAAGATCATACAAAATTTCAAACCTACTCTGAAAATGCTTCACTCGTTATGCTCTAAAATACTGAAAAGGAAAAAATCAATCATGGAAGCAAAATGTGTTGAGAATTTTTTTCTTGATAACCATACTAGGTCGGATATAACTTGTATGATTTCTTAGTACTCATACAGGAATCATACAATAAAATTTAATTGATGAATAAAAAAAACAATTAGTGAGTTTCAGGAGACACAAAAACACAAAAATGCCTTATTAATTGGTTTTGATTTAAAGAACCGATTGTAGCTTGTTTTCTCGTTTATGCGCTAGCAGAAGCTATGTTGATTCTAAAGGACGTCTTAAGTGTCATTCGGAAACTTCTCGGCTTCAATTAGGTTATCTACAACAATCATATACGATTTCTTTGATTTCACACTAGGATCACATTTCATTTCATATTAGGTTCATTTATGTTTATATATATATATATTTATTATTATATTTATATATATATATATATATATACATATATATATATAAAAGTATATATATATATATATATATATATATATATATATATAAATAACATTCTTTTGATTCCAACCTTGCGGCCTAATCCACACCGCTTGTTTATTGAGGTTTCGTACGTGGATCATATATAACTTTTTTGATTTAGTACTGGGATCATATATGTTTTCTTTACAATTTCCATACGAATTATTTGACCTGCTAGTTGGTGTCAAGGTTATTTTGTAAAGATATCCAAATTTTTTGCTTCCTATCTTTGTATTCGTGAATGGTTTTCGATCATTGTTATTTTTAGCAGACTTGCGATAAATTATGGAATCCCGGGTCATCCATCATACATCTTTCTTTGATTTCGTATTAGATCATACACGATTTGTATAAAATATTGGTAGTCATACAAAGATCATACAAAATTTCAAACATACTCTAAAAATGCTTCACTCGTTATGCTCTAAAATACTGAAACGGAAAAAATAAATCATGGAAGCAAAATGTGTTGAGAATTTTTTTCTTGATAACCATACTAGGTCGGATATAACTTGTATGATTTCTTAGTACTCATACAGGAATCATACAATAAAATTTAATTGATGAATAAAAAAAACAATTAGTGAGTTTCAGGAGACACAAAAACACAAAAATTCCTTATTAATTGGTTTTGATTCAAAGAACCGATTGTAGCTTGTTCTCTCGTTTATGCGCTAGCAGATGCTATGTTGATTCTATAGGACGTCTTAGGTGTCATTCGGAAACTTCTCGGCTTCAATTAGGTTTTCTACAACAATCATATACGATTTCTTTGATTTCACACTAGGATCACATTTCATTTCATATTAGGTTCATTTATGTTTATATATATATATATTTATATATATATATACTTATATATATATATATATATATATATAAGTATATATATATATATATATATATATATATATATATATATATAACATTCTTTTGATTCCAACCTTGCGGCCTAATCCACACCGCTTGTTTATTGAGGTTTCGTACGTGGATCATATATAATTTTTTTGATTTCGTACTGGGATCATATATGTTTTCTTGGATTTCCTATTAGGTTCGTATGCGATTTCTTTGATTTCATAATGGGATCATATATAATTTCTTTGATCTCGTACAAGGATCAGACATTTTTTTCAGCATGAGTTCTTACGTTTACGTTTCATGAAAGGATCATGTATGAATTCTTTCATGACTTCATGCAGAGGCCATATATGGAAATTTGGATTTCCTTCAGAGATCATATATGAACTCTTTGGTTTCATGGAAGGATCGTACTAAGAAATCGAGTATGGACAGTACGAACTCATATATGAATCTTTGTTTCAATCAAAGAAACTTCAACCCGTGTATCATGGATATACTAAATGATAAATGGGTGATATTTTTGCTCTCTACCTTCCCCAATTGAGACAGTAGTGCTGTTTGAATGCTAGGAACTCTGGTGACGTCACTTTAGTCTTTCCGAGTTGGATGGCGAATCTGTGGTCCAGGGTACGGAAGTGTTCCG